>NC_142373.1:16801792-16971792 GCF_059441005.1 Hippichthys cyanospilos | reverse complement strand
GTGACACCTAAATAGAATTTTCAAGGACGATTTCATCATCACGTATCAAAAGAGGAGTTTTCATTGTGAAAACATCCAGCGAGATTTGAATTGATCCACAATTTACTCCAAGGTTCGATCAATATAACTTTTTTTTTTTCTCTCGGGAAGGTTTTGATTTTTGACAGAAAAAATACCAACAATCCATTAGGATTGGATTCAAAGAAAGTATTCCCTTGGTACAATTGATGAAGTTATAAGGACATGAATTCTTGTAATATGTGATTGTGCTACCAGTAGTTGAATGGGTGACATATTTAACCCCTGTGCATATATTTGCAAACTATACACATAGCATTGTTTTCCTACTTTTCTAAACGCTTTTAAAGGCGCAATAATTCAAGTTATGTGTGAATATTTTATTTCCTCCAACCACTAAAAATGTTCAGTGGCATCTGTCCTGTCCATACATATGTAGGTTAAATTTATTAACGCCCACAAAAAATGGAAAAATACTATAGTCTGTCTTTGTAGTCTGTGACATGATGATGACACTCTAAGACACAGTTACTAACTGGTTTCTACTGCCACCTACTGTCTTGAGGTGAAACACAAGTCAACAAAGAATCTTGTGTTTGCTGACATAGTTTGATCGCCGCTCAAAGGAATGTTGCAAAAATTGCAGGAAAATCAATGTAATAAATCCTATTAAAATGCATCTCAAAACTGTACTTATAATGGTTTTATATGGTCCAAAATGTGGCCAATGATTATCTTTGTACACAAAATCTCGCAAGCCCAGCTGCAATCACATAGAAATGTCAGAATTGTTGCATTTTGAAATGTTATGTTTTAATAATTTGCTGGAAATTTCAGCTCCTTAGGGTCTCTTTTAGTGAATCTTTTATGATATTATAACAAAATCTAAGTAATTTCCGTAATTTGCAGCATAATACCAAAAGGGTTTACCTTGTGCAGTATTTTTGTTTAATCCTTTGTTCTTTACATCAAAGGCATTTCACATCAAAGAGAAAACATTGAATGAAGACACCAGGGAGCTGAAATTTCTACCTTATGGTGAGAACATATTCAACATGGAACAACCACTTAATTATCACACTACCAGCGGTGTGCCATGCTTTGGCTAAAACCCTGCCTGAATGATGTGGATGTAAATGACCCAAAATTGGTCCAAAGAATGCACAAGGTTTTAAAATCCTTCAGTAGGTAGTCCGGGATCTATTGTGCATCATCTGTTGTCATGGTTAGCACAGTGTACTTCGTATGACAATTTGTCACAGAACTCTATGAAGAGAAAAATCCTCTTTTAGGTTTAAAAAAAATAGAAATCCTCTGACCAAAACCCTATAGAGCCTTGCTAAATACCTTTGTAAATAACATGAAAGACTACTACCCAGTTCTAAATGTGGTAGTTCATCATCCTTCTGTTTTCTATCAAACAGGAGTAGGTCCCAAAGGTTCTACAGATAGATATCCATCCCACTTTTGATGATAATTTGTCACAGACCCAATGGCGACGTACTCAGAATTTCAATTCTATCTGGGATCTGTCAGGTTGGAGAAATAGTTTCTACTGCCTTTAACACAAGATAGCCAGTTACCACGGCACCCAGGATTGTGTACTCGTGTGGTACTCAACCTGTTTTCTATAATGTACCTCCTTCTGAACTATTTTTTTTCTGTCGCGTTGATTGGCAAAAAAAAAAAAAAAAAAAATGTCTGCTGTGTTCACGCCCACAATGGCAGTAAACACTTTGCACTTGCACATTCCTGCAAAATCACCAACACCTGGTCTAAAAGGGTTTAGATGAATGGTTTCAAATCTTTTTTGATGATGCACCCACTGTGAAATATATTTTCGGCCAAGTACATCCTAAACAACACAAAATCTTCTCTCCTTGTCTGATTTACTAAATTACGTTTGTTGTGGTCTTTTTACATATGTTTTATTAAGCAACTCCAGTATATGTGTACATTATCTGTTTTATGTGTTGTCTATGTGCAACGTTGATTGTCTGAATGCATTATCCCAAACACATATTTTCGGCATTTTGACATTTTCTGCGGTAAAACTTTGTAACTAATAAATGAAAAGTTGTCTTTTACTTGGCGGACTCAGGGCAAAGTCTCTCTTCCCCAACCCTGGAATGAAATGAAAGATAGGCATGTATTTACTCTTGCACGGGTGGTACGGAGGCGATACAAGGGCCTATTTTCATAATTTTGCATCGCACAGGCCATTTTTTTTGTGCGGGACTAGTGCTGAGAGCACAAAATGAGCAAGGGATTCTTTTAAATGCATGACTGAAGGAAAATAACACTTTGGGGTGTTTTGGTTGATAAATTGGCGTCATAACATGGTTAAAACCTGCAAAAAAATTGGATATCCATTATATGGTCTGTTAAAAACCCTAACTGCTTGATATTCCATTTGGTTTGCTCTTAATTTAAAAAGAAAGCTGCTTATACTGTCACAACATTAAACAGCAAGAACAAAGATTTGCTGATGCCTTCAGAAACCTTGTTAAACCGTTATATACCCCTAAAATGCTTTGATGTACCTCTGTTTGAGAGCTACTCGTATATACCAAGTGACTGTATCAAGTGCCATCAAATGTGTACTCCATTCCATTAATGATAGAGCGCCATCCATTTTTGGGTTCTATGAAACAGAGGTCAGCAGTCGATAGGGTCCGTCCACACCACAGATGAAATTATAGCTACCCATGCCACTTGTGAGGTTAATATGTCCAATATGTCTTAAAAACAATCCAAAAAGCTGTATTTGAGCTAGGGTCTGTTGTCATTTTTTTTTAAAACTGTACATGGCCACGACATGAAGGAAGCAGGCTCTTGAGCTTCATTGCCAGATTGCTTACACAGCCGGAGCGATGACACGCTGTATCCCAGCACCTCCCCTGCTGTCCCTATTCTGACACCACCGTACAAAAACACCAAAGATCTCCACTGCCCATCACGGTCGTCTAATTGCGTATACCACGAAAGAGACGGCGCACTCTAATAGACAAAACATTCCTGTTTGTCCCCGATTGGTGGAACGAAATGAAAGAGGCAATCTTCACATTGAACTCAGCACATTACGGCACTTTGGCTGTTAGCAGAAACGAGACGGATTGACACGACGCCACATTACGATCAAGCCAAGTCAACTCCCCGTGTTTTCTGTCAGAGAAGTTGCAAATGAGAGCTGTTGCAGGAAGAACCCGGCCCGCACAGCAACAGATCCATACTATTTACCAACAGAGTGGGTTTTATTAAAGAAGCTGGCGCCTCTATTGCAAATTAGTCATATAATTGTAAATGGCCCGAGCTGGAAACACGGCGTTTCTGCAGCCGTAAGGAAGACTCACCCTCCGAGAGTTTCATTGATTATTCATCTCGGTAATGACCTCATGTCCCGGCCTGTTAGACTCTAGTGCTCATCAGCCTGTCACCTAGCTCCACCAACACCTTGCCGCTAACGTTTCACACCCACTTTTTACAACACATGTTCATAAATAAGCGCATTACAATCTCATCCAGATGAGCTTTTGATTCATGCTTCCCACCGAGGCTTGTCACTTTCAGCGGAGGGCATGTGCATCAGCTGTGTGTGTGGGTGGCGGGGGGGCGGGGGGGTGCATTGATGAGATGGCAGGGACACAAAACAGGAGACAAAAGCAATCACGGCATCGACTTGGAAGTTGTCAAAGGCATTGACCCGAAGTCGGTGGACGGCTGGAGGAGAAAAGGGAAAAAATGAAGGATGCAATTTAGTGTGCAAGTCCCTTGGATAAAGTCAAGCTGCTCACAAAGTTGCCGTCTTCTGCCTTACAATGGCGACCGGCAATTGCCCATCTCATACGGACGAGATCCTCTCGGAGAACTGATTCTTCTGCGATGAGATTTTTTTTTAGAGCGATGAGTTCTCTCAGCTATACCAGAAAAAGGCTGATGCTACGCTTTAGTGCCTGTGTGGGCGTTTAATACATCTTGACAGCGTTATGTCTGCTCTCGTGAGGATTTAGTTGTATTTGATAGAAAAAGGAGCCGTGTAATTAGTTCACAAAGCTAAAATTGTTCGCTTATTTTAATAGCCGTGATATGGGGGCAGTACAGCGAACTCGTCGTGGTTTGCATGTCTGCCTCACAGTCGAGAGGTCCCGTCTTCCATGTTGTTTCTGGGATTCTTCGCTTGGTCTGCAGGTTAGGTTCATTGAAGGCTGCGATTGTGTGAATTGTTGGAAAAAGAAAGATTTTTGACATTTCTAGAAATGTCAGATTAACAGATTAATTACGATGAGTTAATTAAAATTGTTTTGAAATCACATTAATCTCATTTTTAATCTTCAACATTATGCTTTCTGTATGCTTATTTGATCTGTTTTCATGCAGCATGTGCTTGAGTTGATGGGGGTGGAAAACAGAGGTCAATCAGACCTTGAAGTATATTTTACATGAGCTGATTGAATTCTAGAAGCAGAAGACGTGAAATTGGAAGAGCATGTTGTGATTTGTCGGTCCGATAAATGGTAACTTTTAACTTTGATAAATGTTGTGATGGCCCCTTTGATAAAGAAAGGGTGATATGCATTAAGCCTTAACAGGGAAGCAGCTAAAGTTTAGCTTACCACATAAATGCAAAGCACCCAGCTGCAAGTGCGACCACAGCTAAAAATTGCAACAAAGCTAACGTAGCCAGCCTAGCCAACACTTTGCCAAACTAAACTTGAGAACATCCGGTATTTGAGCACGTCTACGACGGATATGATGGACGATGTTTTTCTTTCATTTTATTTTCTAATGATTTGGCGATTGACAAAAGAATACAGAATCATTCCTCCTGATCAGAACTAAAGGTTGCAGCCAGCACTTGGGACTAGTCTTGAATACCGCTGAAGATAAATGGTTACAACTGCATCTGTTAAAGTGAATAAATGCCTGACGCCACTTTTTTTTGTATATACATTTTTTGATGTACATCAATAATACAATGTACCAAACTTTAAAAAAATGTGGCTAAAGGGTTTTCTCTGAAAATTTTAAGTGAGATTAATTAGTTTAATTAGAAATAATAATTAATAGAAATGAACTACAAATATTAACTAATTAATCTTGCATTTTAATTTTCTTGATGGTACAATTTTTCATGTGTACCCTGTAATTGAATGGCAGTCAGTCCAGTCGCTTCTCCAAAGACAACAAAAATAATCTTCACTTCACCTGTATGGCTAATGAGGACAAACTATCGAAAATGCCGTATTTTCCACACTATTAGGCACACCGGATTATAAGGTACACTTTCAATGAATGGCCTATTTTAAAACTTTTGAAAAACAAAAGTATTATGAATACCAATATAAGGTGCATAGAATAGAAGCTACAGTAGTGGCTAAGGATCCGGTTTGCATCCACCAGATGGAGCTGTGAAAAAGGGAATGCTAACAAAACGATCTGTCAGGTAAACTATTCATAAACAATCAGACATTGGGAATACAGATAATTTGTGAAAAGTGCTCTGAAAATCAATCTTTTTGAATTTGTGGCAAAAGCCGTTAAGTAGAGTCCAGTTTGTGCATACTAATGAATTTTCCAGGACATAATATAATCCGACAAACATCCGATATAGATATAAATATAGATATAACATTTTAGTAATAGCAAAAAGTCTTCTAAAGGAACAATGTGACAACGTGTAAGATTTAGTTTTTTTATGGCAGGATTGCCCTCTTGTAATACAATTCAATGATAGCTAGACCTACAATTATATTTGAAACATACTGTTGGTCATTAAGAACACATTTATTTGTTTTTGAAGTTTTTGACATGTATATTCATTTAATGTTTTCCTTTTTAATGAAAACCAATCTAAATCTTACACATTGTCCCTTTAATATGATCTCTTTAGCACATGTATATTATAGTGAGTTTTGCGAGCGGCTTGCGTAGTTCTTCACATCCAAACAAAAGAGGGAATTTTCTCATTTCTTGAATAAATCCATGCATTCCAAGGAACAATAGCAAGTTCACGAGTTGGGCGTAAAACTTCACAAAGCTATATAAACATTTAAAGCCTTTCATATAAACTGTTTATTGAGGAGCCAACTCGAATGGCGCCTCCAAAGACTCATTTATAATTAAGATAAATATATCATGTGTGCCACTTTCTTTCATGGGGGGTGCTTCTCTTGCCCCACATAGAGTTGGAGAGTCACACGACTGATAGAGAAGAGATGGAAAGGGGGCGAAAAAAAAATAAAAATATAATAAATGCTCCTCCCAGGAGAAATGAATGAATGCAGGCAGGGGAGAGCAAAGTGAATGCAATTTCAAAGGTGGAAATAATGGAGGTCATGTTGTCTGATGCTCCCGTGCTGGCCACCAAAACAACCGGGAATCAATCACATTTGCGCATGTTACTTTCTGAATGTTAATGACGACACATTTAAGGCATTTTTTTTTTTTTAATAACGCCGCTCATATCGCGACGGGGCCATCCATTATTCCCCAGACGCAATGAAGTGCCAGCGCAGTTATCGGCGAGGTGTTATCAGCTGACTGGAGCAATAATATTTGAAATGCAATTTTTTTGTTCTCTATTTTACCCTCTGTTTACTTCAAGCTCTTCCCTCGCACTGCTGTTGTGTCTTTTTTTTTTGTTGCGACGCAAGGTCAAAATGGAGTTTATCCTCCGATATCAGCTGCCAGTCTAGACGAGGGAAGCGCTCACTCAAGGTGACATCACTCCGCCGCCGTCTGCTCTCAGCACGCCGCCACACCTTTCATTTCCTGCAAGCTCAAATTTACAACTTCATCCTCTGACGGAAGGAGTCAACATGTCTAATGTGACCCCGGCCTGTGATGCTCTGCCAGTAAACAAAGCTCGCGGTGGCCCTTGACCACCCCAAGAAAACAACAAACGAAGCACTTTTTTTTTTTTTTTTTGATAACAGGAAGAAAACTGCTTAGTACAGCACACTGATTATCAGCCAGGGTACCTCGGCGCTATAGTGTGCTATGAGAGATCATTAGGGGTGCTGAGGGAAAATTATCCAATTTCGCTTCATTTGAACAAAAGTTATCACTTAGTATTTACAATTATTTACAGTTCGTTCATTCCAGCAGTGCGTAATGATAGGCAGAACAATGAAATGATCTTTTATTAGATGGCAGAAGGAACAATAAACCTGTTGCCATTCAAGCAATGAAGTTGGAATCCTGTGAGTATATTAGCTTTGCATTCCATTAAACGGGCTAAGATTTCATGAGTGAGTGAGTGTGTAGATGGAGAGAATATCATTATAATGATAATATTTGTATTTTTCGTGACAGATTTTTAAGTAGGAGAATTGTCTGTAATGTGGCTCAATAGTGGTTGGGAGGTGTATTTAAATTGTGTTTTTGAAATGTATTTATTTATTTATTGTGTGTTTAGTAAAACGTGGAATATGGGAAGAATTTTTTAAATAGCTATTTTAAGTCCCTTAAAAATGTATGTCCTAAAATCTAGCAAGACAAAAATATAACAAAATAATAATAATAATAATAATAATAATAATAATAATAATAATAATAATAATAATAATAATAAACTTTGTGACTATTTTTTAAGTCATATAAAGAGAGGTTTCTCTTAAATATTGTGGCTCAATAATATTTGAAACAGTTTTTACATTTTTATTTATAGGAAAAACATGAAATATGAGAAAGATTTTTTAAAGTTGATGATTTTAAGTCCCCTAAAAATGTAATATAATATAATATAATATAATATAATATAATATAATATAATATAATATAATATAATATTAATTTGTCCTAATGAGCAAGACAAAAAATACAACTATATAATAATAATAATAATAATAATAATAATAATAATAATAATCATCATCATCATCATCATCATCATCATCATCATCATCATATGTGGCCGTTTAAGTCATGTACAGAGATTTTTCATACATAATTTTGCTCAGTAATGTTTGAAAAACAGTTTTTTTTTTTTAATGTGTTTATATATTTATAACAATTTTATCAGAACTATTAAAATTACAACATCAGTTTTTGTGGAAAGCATTGTATGTATGTAAAAAAGAAGGTATTTATTTTTTAAGTCATAGCTTTACAAAAAATCTTACCATTAAAGCTAAACTGTAAAATGATAAAATCTTGTAAAACTATGAAAAAATGGCATCATATTACAAGAACTTTCATTAAAAACAAATAGTATAAATACCATCAAATAAAACAAAATAGTGTGAAAAAGAAAATACAAAAACATTTTATAAAAAGAGACAAAAGATTTTGAAAGAATTCATTTTATTTTTCCATGCTTCAAAATACACCCGCAAACTACACACGCATGTTTAATTACTCGAAGGTGAGATAAAATTTAGAACATTCTTCACTTCTTTCCTTATTCTTTCTTATCACTCCCTGAAAATGTGATTCAGTAGGCAATGGTCCAATCAGCCGTCTGAAAATTCATTTTAATGAACTTCTGTGGGAGATGTTTATCCAGCAAAGTGGCAAACAGACGACAGACTATCAGAAAATTAAAGAGGACGTAACAGTTTTTAGGGAGGCGTGTGAAATGAAAATGGGACAAATCGGAGCGAGGCGCTGCAAGAAGGCAAACACTCCAAGATGTTCCCGAACAGATTGGGCTTTTATTTTCAGTTTTTTTTTTTTTTTCTTATTCCATTTTTCTATTTAGCTGTTATACGAACAGGCCGCCTTATTCCTACACAAAGCTCTGTCACTGAAACTCCTTTTCAGTCCTGTGTGTGATGGCTGTAATTGAAAAAATGAATAATTTCAGTCCAAATACACTTTTAGAGTCATATAAAACATTAGCGCTTGAAGCATTGTTCATATACGGTGTGTTATCGCGTCAATTTTAGATGCTGTAATACAGTGGTTTTCAACTTTTTTTTCAGAAATATATTTTCAGCCAATTACCCCTCAACCAGTGCCAAGCATTTTGGGGTTAAAAATAATAATCACAATAAAAAACACATCAAACACGCCATCAGTGTCAGATTTATTCAACTTTGTAGCCTTTCAAACGTCATTCGTGTCGGCCCACAAAAATCAATCAATCTACAGTGTCGTCTTTTGGTTCATAGAAATGTGGTATCAGAAAGAAATAACTTAATTATGAATAAATATTCGTCCACAAAAAATGTTAAAACAAAAAGCTTCCTCTTTTGGGGATACAGAAGAAATTAAAAACATAAATGTTAATTAAAAATGACTTGTTCACAAAATAATCATCATGATCAAGTTTCAGTCCTGTTCTCAAAAACAAATAGTCATGAAAACAATATTTGTCCACATCAAAATATTAAACATTAAGTGTCCTGTTTTGGGATTACAGTAGAGATCTGTTCACAAAATAAATCATTAACTTAATTAATAATAAATAGTTGTCCCTCCCCAAAAAATAATTAACATAAAGTGTCAGACCTGATCTCCAAAAGAAATTGTTATAAATAAATATTTGTCCACAGAAAAATATTCAACTTAAAGTGTCCTCTTTTGGGATCATAGTAGAGACGCCAATCATTCAATTAATCAGTAACTTGACAGGTAACGAGAGGTGGCACGTGACAAGTTGGGTCCAACCATTCTAGTACGGGGGAGAATCTGAGTTTTTACAATAATGAAATTGAATAACCTCCTGAACAGAACATTTATTTTATGAACTTTTATTTTCCTGATACAATAAATTCCATTATTACTTTTACAAATGTTTTGTTTGTTTGTTTATTTAAAATCTCGAGTATCCCCTTCCTTTCAGTACACCGTTTGAGAACCACTGCTGTAATAAACAGTCATAGCGTACGTTTTACTTTTTCAGCAAAATAGCAGCGCTAGCAATACTTATATAGCATTGTAAACAAGCCCATGTTAGCGAGCTGTAGCTGCTATATTAGCTTGACATTTTGTAATAAACATTATTAGACTAAATTAAACATTTAACAAGTTGCAATTTTTGGAAACCTTCAGTCAGTTAAAAATCTGCCTGAGGTGCCTTTAGATTCGGGTGACCAGTTTTTCAAAATTAAAAACCGGGACACTGCAAGTTCACAGAAAATGAAATATGCCAACAAATTCTCATTGGGACCTATTCATAGCAAATTTATTTGCTAGTCAATCTGATGACTGCTGGTTATGGTAATGCTTTAGCTAATGATAAAATCTATCTTTAATGACAGTTTTTTTTTTTTTTTTTGTCCTGGTGTCATGTCATTGTAAATGTATCCACTACAGCAATTTGATCTGACATACTGCTGTTTTGATATTTAAGATGTCCTACTTTATGAGTGGTCTTTGAATGCACCTCCAGTCAACTGCATAAGCGAGTACTCGCTTTCTTTTGCCAATTTTTGCTATTTTTATTATCGATTCTTGGTTAGTGAGATTCTTTTTTCGTATTATTTTCTAGAGGTGGGTATTCCAAAATAGTTTAGGATATTTTGTCTGTCTACATGTGTTGCTGCACTCTTGCTCAGAGGGTTTTCGTCTCTTGCTTTCTGCAATATGCAGTGAGAATACAGAACTTTTTTGTATTATTTTCTAAAGGTGGGTGTTCCAAAATAGTTAATTGTTGTATATTGTCTATCTACATGTGTTGCTGCACTATTGCTCATTGGATTTTCGTCCTTACCTTTTTGCATTATGCGGTAACATGAAACTAGAAGAAATTGGGACTGTCCCCATTAAAACATGAAGTCTTGTCACATTACTTTAGACTTTTTTTTTGTTTTCCTACTCTTATTATCAATTGTTGGTTAGTGAGATTTTTTTTTTTGTATTATTTTCTCGAGCTGGGCTTTCCAAAATAGTTTATGGTATGTTGTCTGTCTACATGTGTTGCTGCACTGTTGCTCAGAGGGTTTTCGTGGCTAGCTTTTCGCATTATGCGGTAACATGAAACTCGATGACTTAATGTTATGTGATTTCTTAAAATGCACAATACAAAATGTTTTTTCATTTTTTAAACTTCAATTGGCAACAACAATATCATAACATGGGCCCTTTTGAATAATTGTTCACTGATGTTTTCTGCCCCAATTTATAATCCAGAAAATGGAGTTACTACTGAATCTTTTCGCAAAGTCTGAAGCAAAAAAAAAAATCAAAAGCTGCATCGCTCCCAATGTTTTTTATTGTTTGAGGTTTTACTTTGCGGAACTGCACAAACGTTGGCCACGCTGACCCACCGATGAAAAGAACGTAAACCAAAAATGTCAACAGCATCCTATTGCCCGGCAAGTAGAGAAGAAAGCGCGGTTTAATCATCTGAAATTGCCGTAATTTGGACTTGCCAGATGCAAGGGTTCGAGACTCCGGTGCCAACTGAATAGGGGTGAGTCAGAGTGAAAGCTGGACTAAATAAAACCAAGCGGATGCAAATGCGCAGCATGCGTAATTGCACATGATTCATGAACTCCGAAACTCCAGCCGCCGCCGCGATGCCCGCGACGCCGCCGTTTCCACCGAGGGCGTCATTTGTGCGGCGCCCCGCGCCCCCACCCCTCCCCCTGTTACCACAGCAACACCGTGTTATTAGCTTTGACAATCCTCAGTCATGTTAATGCCGGGGAGGAAGGGGAGCGAGGAAGACGGCGTGCCACCTAGTGGGATGTGACTAACCCACATATCTCAGCCGCAATTAGCATCGGGCTGTACAGTCAAGTGACAGGAACTAATTCCTAAATACTGTAGCGACATGAAAGAGGAGGGAAGCCGCCCACAGAAGAGGAATGGCATGTCAGTGGCAAACGGATAGGCGCCGGCCCACATCGGCGCAGGCCTCTCCAATTACTTCAAGGTTAACTGTGATCCACTAATAACTTCGGGGAACTGGAGAAACAAAACATTGTTAGCTAATTACATAAGCAAGCCATTTAGACTGATTGATGCAACTTATTATCCCGCGCTCGCCTTCTCGCCCTCCCTTTCTAATTTGCTCTTTCCATATATAGGATAAGGACGCGGCTTCATTTGGCAGGCGCCTCCGCCAAGGAGAGCGGCGGGCAACGGGCGTCTTCCCTTCGCCCCGATTGATCATCATCAGGAGCCGTACGCTCCCGCGCGAAGTCACTGACGAGGCGGGGGTCAAATGGCGCCGACTAGCCTGATGAACTATATTCATCAGCGATGCGTCCGTCGTTTCGGGTGGCCCGTATATAACAAAGAGCTTCCAAAGCAGGGGACGGGCCGGGGTCATTTATATTTATTACGGGTTCTTTTTTTTTTTTATTTCATGTCTCCTTCGCCGCCGCTGATGTAATGCTCCAAAACGACGCCCCCGCTCGCCCCGTGTTGTTGTTGATGTCGTAATAACAGATCATCCTGAATTATCCCGTTTCTCTTTTTTGTCTTTTGCTGGCCAACATTGTAAATAAGCTCAATAGGAATGTGAATTAGTCGGCGCCAGTGTCTCATGCCTCATGAATATGATTAATTGCAACAGCAAAAAAAAAGAAAAAAAAAAGAATATTAATTTGCCTCGGCCCTGAGCTTGGGTTAGCTTGTTGGTGATAAGGAAGAAATGCAAGGGAACACGCGGCCAATTATCGTGCGTTAATGTCAATTAATTTATCACGTAAAAAAGAAATGACTAGCTTAATCTCACTTTTCTATTTTCTGCACTCCAAGCGACAAAAAAAACTTGGCGTTCCTGGCACAAGGCTTTTTGCTTATCTCCCGAACACTTCAAGCCTACGCTATCACCTTAAGGCAAAACAAGCGCGGACACCGGCGCTAACTTGAGTGTCAACGGTTCAACGGTTGAAGCAGAGTTACTCATCATGTTGAAAAGGTTGCTCACTTTTAGCATAATCTTATTTCACAAATGGAAAATTCATCGTCTTCTTGATTTGTTTTGAATGTTAGCAACAGTTTGAAAGCACATACAAATACACATTTTTATCTCATGTTTGGGCGCTTTTTATTGTATTTTTGTTTATATACCATTGTTTTTCAGTGAAAATCTAAAACAGTTGCGCCAATAAAATACCTTGGTACTAAACTACTCAAAGTAATCAATTATGTAGGTAAAAAGTACTAAAGTAATCAAATTGTTTCGGTTAAGAAGTACTAAAGTTATTACTTAATACTGAATTAATCCCTTAGCCTACTTTAATGGTAATTGATTACTTAGGAACTAAAAAAATTAAACGTAATCAATTACCTCAGTACTTCAGTACCTAAAGTAATCACTTTAGGACTAAATTATTTTAGAAACTGAGAAAATCAAGTAGGAGTGCTTTATTATCCAAGCAATCAAATACTGTCTTCAAGTAATTGATTACTTCAGTGCTTTATCACTTTAATACTTGAATACCTCAAATAAACAATTACTTTAGTACCTAAATACTAAAAGGACGCCATTACTTTAGTATTCGATTACTTGTTGACCCTCCTTCAGCAAAAAATAAATAAATGAGGTAAATCCTCATTGAAGACCCAGGTTACAAATCCACGAGCAAAACAACAGTATGTATTTAATCCTTGTGCCATATCCTTTAATCTTGACATCAAAAACATTCACTTCAAAGGAAAAGCATTTAAAGAAGACATTAGGGAGCTGAAAATTCACCCAGATAGTGAGAGCATGTCAACATTGCGCAACCACGTGGTTAACACACCTATAGGAGTGTGTCATCCCTTGGCTAAAATACTACGAGAATAATATGGAAGAAAATGACCCAAAATGGTCAACATATTGCTCAAGGGTGAAAATAAATTGTCATTAGCTCAGCTCACTTTTGGATCACCTAGTTGTACATAGACAATGGGTTCTGGATTTGGTCCTCATTGTGCTACACCATTACTACTCCTCAACAATGTGTTAAATGCAGCTATGAGGGCTTTACAATTTGGGCTGGGGTAATATTTCTTCCTTCTCAGACATTTTTCCATCTAAAAAAAAAAATCCGCTGTAGAGGCCCGCGTAATTTGTTGATGTGTTACCCCAAAAGAAGTCATCTGTCGTCCGGCAACACGTTATGAGAAAGGTCATATGGTGGACAACAAATGGAGGAGTGTGGATGTAGTCTAACATCAAAACAGAATTTCTGTGTGCTACGTTTCCTGCAAAAACAAAAAAAAAAGTAGCAGTCATGCGCCTCCACCCAATCTGCCACTATGCTCAGCCAGAGTTCACACCCCTGGAGATTTGCAAACAGGGACTGAGTGGTGCGTGGTTCCGCAAAAAAAAAAAAATGTCTGACACCAAACCAGTAGTTGTGTGCGCTACATTTTCAATATAATAAAAAACATCAAGAAAATGGGAACCAAACCACCAAATGTTGCTCCCCTCTGTTTCACAAACCGCTTATCAATTATGCCGTGATTATATGATAAGTTTTCAGTGTTAGCATTAGCCGCTCACTGCTGTATATTTTCTCGCAACTTTTTTCTCATTATTTGAGCCCTTTGAGTCATGGGCCAAGTATTCACTCTAGTTTATAATACATAAATAATTAAATAGGCTTCTGTCTTGCACTCTTTTGTCAATTAATCGAAGTAAAAAATAAAGATGTCTTTGTTAAATACAATAATTACAACATTAACCACAAAAATGAACAGATATAAACTGGCGTTTGAATGCCTTTAAAGAGGCGTTAATGCAAAAGTCTGAACAAGAATAAAATTCAGAGCCACATGCAGTTTTATTTCATTTTCATCCTTCATTGACACACCTGTGCAGTGCTCTTGGAATCCATTAGCTGCCGTGATATGATAAGCAAATAATTCTTTTTTTTCAGCCACTTTATCGCTCTTATTTCAATTAGCTGGAGACATCATAACCTTTACATTATCCTCTTCATTTCAGTAATATTGCTGTGTGCGAACATGAATGGACTCGAACGGTGGTTCAGACTGCTCACTTCTTTTATTGAAAATAATGCTGTAACAGCTTCAGCTAACATGAGCAGCTGTAAGCTGCAACATCCGCCCTCTAGCTCGTCCCTTTAATTATTGTAAGAATATACATTGTTATTTGTGCGTCAAAGCTCAGCGTATGTGGTCGAGAGATCAATCGTCTTAAAATGCTGTTGAATAAAAGAAAAAAAAAACTGATCTTTAAGTGACCATTTATAGGATGCACACATGCTTTTGTCCTTCATTTTTGGTCTTAAAGTGCGTCTTATATTTGGGGAATTGCGTTAATTTGCTTCAGCAATGCAAAACACCACAAACTTTAACAGCACTCCATTTCCCACACCAGTTTTCGACTTAAATCCAAAAGCCACTTTTCCGAAAACCAAACCAAAAAGAAAAAAAATCTCTCAGCACAAACAACAAACAAAATTCATTATATTCTTTAATTGTTTTGGCTGTCATTCTAGATCTCTGACATGCTTAATTGAATAGGGATTTTTTTTTCTTGGTAAACAAATTATTTTTCAACCAATTAAGTTAAATTGGATTCGCCTCTCACGGAACAAAAATGCGCCCTGAAGGCTTACTAGCTTAGTAACCGACCACGATTGGCAGTCGACCAATCCGCGGTGTATGCCTTGGGATAGGCTGCAACTCAACCGCAACCTTAATGAGGACAAGCACTATAGACCGAGGATGGACAGATGGATGCAAGGCACCCAAGGAGTGCGACAGATCCCGAAAGCGTCCCAAAATCGAAATCTACTTTCCACCATCCAGCCGCCTTTAGCACTTGTGATGAGATAGGCCGCTCGGAGAACTTGCAGCACAATAGTAAGCTCCGTTTGAAATAGCGAGCACGTAGCAACGCGGGGGACCTTTAGCAGAACTCCATTAAAAAAAGAAAAAAAAAAACACTGACCCTGCGTAATAGCAAGAGCTCATGAAATGACTCTTCTCTGCAGGAGAGAGAGAAATGTCCTCCTTCTAATGAACTATAATGAAATGCTCTATAAATTGCTATTTAGTTTCTTTGATCACATTCTTCAAATTGCATTCGGCGGTGTGACTTGAGGTGATTTCTTTCTGCTGTGTGTGTGCGTGTGTTTTAGCGCGTGGGTGTGGGTGGAGGGGGCGCACAGGATAACGTTGCCCCCTAGCGGTGAAAGAGCTGAAGTTCTCTCACCTGTGAAGAAGCGTTTTGTTCAGTTTTATAGTATAGTACATAGCCTTTATATCCTGCAGCCAAGTCTAAACAGTCCATGAATGGAGATTGATTTTTCAAAGGGCATATTTGCACAATTTGTATTTTATTTATTTATTTCCTGTGCAGCTCTCCTTTAAATCACCTGGAGAATTCATAATTAATGAATGCTGACATTTTCACTTCTCTGGCCCAGTTTGAGTCATTTATAAAATCCACTAATGCTCCTAGTAATTATTTAAAAATAGAGATGACTGATGCCTGCAACCTTGGGTTGTATAAGCATTAATTATAGACGGTTTCATCGTCAAATGTAATTTCGATTTTTATTCTCTGTCTGCTTGCTTGGTTCTTTATTCCTTTGGTCATTGTGTGAATGCAAGGACATGGCAAACAGCACAGTGTTCCATATGTATTCTAATTACGAGGTTTACTATTCTTACGCAACATCATACTTCAGGATGTGCAACTATGCATTTATGTATCCTATAGGTTATGTGCTGTTTGTAAATCCGAGCTATATAAAGTGTCGGGTGGCGCAATGTTGAAATCACGGCATGCAAATGAGGTCAAAAGTAGCTTATGGCTTTTGAATGGTAGCGAACTAGGTAGCGAGCTTGTGTAGGAGCTAGATGAAGCCAAAAATATTTCAATGTATGTCTGCTCATATATACTTACAGTATATTGTTTTGTATCTAATACATACAATAATAAACCAATGATAGCCGAGTTTTAATTCAATTTCACTTTGTGTTGAAGCATTAGCTAAATAGCGAACAAGCCGGATGAGCAAAAATTATCTAGATGTATTTTCAATTGTGTATAAGACATTACAATGATAATACTAACAAAGAAAACTTGATGAATATGAATTCCATTCAGCTCTCTGACTATATGTTAATCTGAGCTAATTAGCTAGCAAGATAACGGGCTTATTAGATACCTAATTGGACTTCATTTATTTCTGTGTGATAGTATGCTGTATATAGGACATTTCCAAATAATAATAAAAAAAAAAAAAAAACACAGGGATAATATTAATCTGTAGAGATCGTTAACATTAGCTAGCTAGCTAACCAAGTACTTTAATACGTCAAGTATGTGTCATGATGAATGAATAGCCAATGTTTGAGGGATTTCAAATTCAGACAATGATAATTGAAAATGAATGGACATTATGTTATGATAAGCTAAGAAGCGTGCTATCATAGCTAGCTAGCTAGCTAGCTAGCTAGCTAGCTAGCTAGCTAGATAGATAGATAGATAGATAGATAGATAGATAGATAGATAGATAGATAGATAGATAGATAGATAGATAGATAGATAGATAGAAAGTAGTTTGTGATTAAAAAAAAAAAACAACATAATTTTCAAATGTGACATTTGGGAAATGCAAATATTTGCTCTGTCACTGGAACTTTCGTCTGCGCTCATTTTTGTCAGTGAAATCAAACTGAAGCAGAATATAAAGGCAGTTTGACACAAGTCAACGCACGTCAAACCCGTTCCAAAAACTACGGCGCACAAATGTCACTGTGCGCCATTAAGAGAGGTGATGCCACACGAGTGTCTCTTGACCATTTGTATCTGTGTGCCGGTTGCCCGGCAACGGCGCCATGGAGCTCCACAAGAGCCCATATACCTGTTTCCCTCTCGCTTGGCAGTCTGTGTACGAGACTTAGCAAAGCTGCTGAGCCGCACGCCACTAAATAATGACTTGCTGTTTCATTTAGGACGTTTGCTCTGCCTTGGAAGGATGATTGCCTTAGGTCAGGTGATCGAGAGAGTGCGCGTTTGAGCACTGCGGTGATTGGGTACACTCCTTAACTCCTGCCAAGCGTGCATACCGTAATGTGGAAAAGTCTTCACTTTTTTTTAATGACTTTTTCCACTGCAGTTTTAGAGTTTAACAGGAAAGTGGGATGTATACAGTCAGCGGGTGATTAGTACTAAACAGTTTATGAGAAACTTTGTAGAGAACCGGTGCTTGGCTAAAGGAAGAAGTTGTTACACACAATGTTCTACTGCTAAATCTCTATTTATCGGGAGATATTGAAAACACTGATCGATTGTGTTGTTGTGATTGTTTGATTTGTTGAGTGATAGCATTTTCTTTATTTATTGTTTCATTTTTAATGTTTGTGGTATTTTATTTCGTTTGTATTCAATTAACAGTAAATAAATAAAATGATGTTCTTTTATTAACTTGCGAACTTATTAACTTGTAATTTGGACTTCATAAAATTTCATGGATAATTATTTTAAATTATTATTCCTTCTTTTAAGTTTTGACAGCATCATGTATAATGACAAGTTTTAATTGCTGTTTCGGGTTTATTGAAGTTTAAATGCTCCGGAAATTAGCCTGGATATTCCAGTAATGCGTAGGTGTGCGCATGAGGGGGATTTATTTGAGAATCTAACGTCATAGAAGGCGTGTGAAATATATATATATATATATATATATATATATATATATATATATATATATATATATATATATATATATATATATATATATATATATATATATATATATATAATATATATATATATATATATATATATATATATATATATATATATATATATATATATATATATATATATATATATATATATATATATATATATAAAAAGTCCCTGTTTTAGTAACTGCTAATACTATCCTAGAAGCGCTTTTATTTTTTGCTTAATCTAAAGCTGTCCCCACCCATGTTATATATCCTGCCCTACTCGACAAAATCAGTTTCCACCGTGAAATCTACCAGCTCTCCTCTACTCTACTTTCTTTTTCTGGAACCAGTTTGATTGCGGGTTCAAAAAATAGAATTGGTTACAAAATGTGATATATATACTTTGGAGGCCATTGATTGGCCCGAGACGGACTCAAATAGCCGCGCAGAAAACTAGATGGACAAAACAGCCACCATTACCAACGAAGAAGTGAAAGAGAATGAAAACGTTTTTGCTTTATTTTTTTTTTACTTTAGGTTAATGTCGTCTTCTGGTTGATGCAGTGTAGTATCCAAAAGTTAAGTGTAGAAACTGTTGATGGAGACGGTGCTTTAGTATCAGCCAGTATTAGCCTCTTTGGAAGTATTGAATGTCTGGTCTCATTTAAAAAAAAACAAAAAAAACCCGTAAAACTATGTCTTTGGCATTGAATGGAGCAGCCATGAATGAACCAGAAAAAAAGAAATTCCGTATTTTTTTTTTTTAACTTGTCTTCAAATAGTCTCTTAAAATTGTGAGCATCCAAGCCTTGACGTTCCATTTAAAAATGAAGACTTTAAGTGGCTGTTATGACAACACAAAGGCGACAATTACTCATGAATGAAGCCGTATTGACGTGCCGCTGCGACCCGTGCCCAAACTTTCTTTCGCGCCGCATTTCGATACTGTTCTGAATTCACGTAAGGTGCACTTGATTACAGAAAAAAACCACATTTCTGCCGCAAAAGTGTAGATGAACGCAGCCCTTGGCTCAATTTGACAGGTCAGTGCACAACTATTTGACCTACAAGGAGTGTATAATGAAAGCTAGCGCATTGTATTGATTGATAAATGCATTTTTCCTCTGTGTTAAATCGGCTATCTGTCAGATGGCCGCACGTCACCGAGGGCACAAATATGACCTCCTTCCTTATTGCCTGCCATTTTTTTAATGTGTATGAGTGTGTATGTGTGCCCAGAAAGCACCTTCAAAGCCAGCATGAGAGATAAGAACTGATCAGCTCCGCATGCTGCAAGTGCAGACGGAGATGTAAACTATATACGGTGAGGGGAGATTTCCATGAAGAATATTGCGCTAATGCGTGGGAGCTTTGTTTGGAGATTTATTCACAGAAAAAGGCAACTAATCCACTGCATCCGGGTTTTATCACTGCTATCGAAAGATAGCTTATTTATGCTTATGCCAAAGCAAATCAACTCCATGCCCATTTTAGGCCGCGTCTACATTTCACCAGGACTATTTAAACCCGTGTAATCTGCTCTCCTTCGTGTGTAAAAATATGGCTTAGCTTATTGAAAAAAAAATGCTGCTACACAAATCCGCATAGTGCGGTTTTATTCATTTACAAGCATGCCAAGCCGCTAGGTGGCAGTAGTGTCGCCAAATTCTGTCCAAACAGAAAGAACTTCTGTCTTTTACCGCCACCGGCGTCGGAGTCTTTGACGGGAATTAGAGTGATGACGTAAATCTCCGGTTTGTGATTTTTATACACGGAGCAGAAAAATTTACCCTTTGGTCTGAGTTTTTGTGACCTTTGGTTTTAGGCCTTGTAATCAGAGCTATTTAAACCCGCATAATCTGCCCAATTGCATTTGTAAAAGAAATTTTGTCCATGCCTTTGTTTATTGAAAAAAAAAATTCTGCCACACAAATCTGCATAGTGCAGTTTTATTCATTTACAAGCATGCCAAGCCGCTAGGTGGCAGTAGTGTCACCAAATTCTGTCCAATCAGAAAGAACTTCCACATCTTAAAGACACTGCCGTCTGTATCTTTGGCGGGAAATAAGAGTAGAGTGATGACGTCAAACTGATCCGGAAAATTTGGTCGGAGGTTTTGAGACCTTCAATTTTAATGAAAAAAAATAAGAAAAGAAACCTTATAGCAGATAGGGCAAACCGAAGACATTTAGCGGCCGGTTAGCCGATGCCTTAGTTCTTCTCGCCAGCCTCAAAAAAAGCCAAATGGTCGGTGTCGTCAGTTCTAGTTCCTCGGCAGCAGTTTTGGAAATGATGATCTCCTCTGGAGTGGCCCTCAGATAGCTATCATGTCATTTGTGACGATGCTTGTCTGATGCTCGTTATCCTCGCAGGCGCCTTTTGGAAGTGACCTTAAAAGATAATGAGGACAGAACACGCTGACTTTACTCTGCGGCTTTTCAATGCCGTTTTTAAATCGCCCATACGTGCGCTCAGCGGACATAAGATTAGGTACACCCGAGCGGGCTAATAATAGCCTACAGAAGAGTGTGATAACAGGATATAACAAGATAGTGACGTGTATTTTTACTTAAAAAGAATTCAGTGGAACATTTACAAAAAGAAGGAGCTATAAATTGAGAAAAGTCAATGTCTAGAATATGCTTGCTTTTTTTGAAGTACTCATATTTTTGTGAGAATTCTTTATTTTGCTCTTTCCTAAAAAAAAAAAAAGTTAAATTTTTGATGGAAAACAAAATCATAATTGAATTATTTTTTTTAAAATGTATATAGTCTGTTTGTCACATTTTGTCAAAAATTCTACGATAAAACGGTCAATCTATGTGTGAAACGTTCTAAACAGAGATTTTTCTTCAAGTCATAATGCTCCAAGTAAAATCATATTTATATATAATAATATAAACATGATTTTGCAATAAAAAAATAACAGGTATCATATGATCTAAGTATAATGCATGTGTGTATAAATCACAGACCTAAAAACCCCCCCAAAAAAAAACATCATTACTGAGTGCCATGCAAGACCACCTTGTAGCTCCGCCCCTGGTTGGAAGCCTAAAATTCTTCCAGTCAAAAATTTAGAATTCAGGGGAGCTTGCCCAACCCCCGATTGATTGAGATTACGATTTTACACGAAAGTTGCTTGTTGTTCTCGACTGCTCACTCGCGCAGATGAAAAATCAGCCTCACAGCTCAGGTTCACACTTTTGCCCTCCACACTGGCATCAGCCACATAAATATGTACACAAAGGTAAATGACATAAAAGATGGCAAGCAGGAGTGACAGCAGCCTGCAGCTTTTTTTTTTTTTTTTTTTTTTAAACCGCTGGCATGTAATGGCTCCTTCTCGTGCTTCCCGCCCTCATTTCCATGCAAGACGCTCAGCCGAGTAACCTGGGAGTCTTCAAAGGCCGTCTCCCGGGTAATGGAGCAGCATGAGATTTTCCATCTGATCATCACTGACTGCCGTCTTGATCATGTCGATTCCAACTGGGACAAGAGTTCTGCATGTTAGCAAACTCCGGCAGGAGTTTTATGGGGAAAAAGGATTCGCTTCAGAGGACGAGTTGCTCGCTTGCCTTTGACAACTGAGGCGTAATTGTCATTGCTTCATGCAATTGCGCTTTCTTTTTTTTTTTTTTAAGCAAAAAAGAGCAGGACAGAATACACCATCACCTCGGAACCATATTTGGTACCTTAAGTAGGGGTTTAAATTGGACCCTGAGTGCTTCATTATGAGACGGAACAAGCCCTTTCTGTGGCATCTCCCGGCCAATCAGGAAAGAAAAATACATGAAAAATGCATGAAGGAATACAAGTACCTTGACCTACAAGTGCCCAAAGTGTAAGATACATCGCCACTATTAAGATTTACTCACCAAAAACTTTTATCTTGTTTTTTTAACCAAACCACACGGCTTTCCAACTAAAAGTAGCACCTAAAAATCATATAATAATAATAATAATAATAATAATAATAATAATAATAATAATAATAATAATAATAATAATAATAAAAGGTAGGCTACAGAAGCAGCATTGATAATACGATTTTTTTTAACACAAATGGTGCAGCAACACATGTAGTTATGGGTTATAATGATAGCCAATAACATATTTTATTCATATGTGGCAAAAAATTACTATTATATACTGGACACAAGACCTTGCGCAGGACAGAAATATATAAACCGTAATTTAAACAAAAAATAAACTGGAGTTGACTGCTTCAATATGAGGCCACACAAGCACTTTCTGCCGCGTTTTCCACCCAATCAGGGAAGACCAGACCTCCAAGTTCCCCATAGTATTATACACATTGCCACTATTAAGGGTTACTTAAAAAAACGAACAAAATGATATTGTGTATTTAATCAAACCACATAACGTTATTCAACAAAAGGCAGCACATAAAAATGATAAACACATTGATATGCTACAGAACTAGCATCAATAGCAATTTTTTTAAACATAAATGGTGTAGCAACACATGTAGACAGTGCATATATTGATAGTCAGAGGTATATTTTATTGATGCATTGCAAAACCTAACAGTAAGTGTAGCAGCAATTTTGTTGATCTCTTTTTTTAGTGGGTGGCTGCAAAAATCACTGCCAATCGTTTCAAGTGATCGCTTGTCCAATTGAAATTTTGTATGAACGACACGCATGGTCACAGAAAGAATCTTTATAAAAAAAATAACAAATTCTTACACTGGATAAAATGTTTTTACAAACATGCATATTATTTATGAGCTACGCGACTACCACTTTTGAAAACAAATAAGTTCCAGTGTGTCGACGTGTAATGAATTTTTTACGCCTGACTGGATGAGTGAGACAGAGATGCAAGGTGACAGCAAAGTGATGGACCATTTTTCGAGGGACATTTTAATGCCAGACAGAAGACATTTTTCCATCCCTGCTAAACAAGGATGCTACCTCCCTGTTTACCTCCAAGCAGGCATCGCTTTATGGTATTTACATGCATCACTGGTTAGATCAGCAGTTACCAGATGCTTGGACTGGTCGGCGCAATCCTGTGGAGTGGCCTCCTCTCATCTCACCCTACTTGATTTTTATCCTTTCAGGCGTTTGCAGGTGATAGTGTATCAGCAAAAGACACAAAAACATAAATCACCTCAAGGAACTTATCAGCAACATCATTACAAGCATAAATCCAGCAGTGTTGAGGAGGGCAGCCATTGTTTTTTTTTTTCTAAAATAGTGTAAATAATATGTAATGTAATCATGGATATTAGATAATTATATATATATATATATATATATATATATATATATATATATATATATATATATATATATATATATATATATATATATATATATATATATATATGTGTGTATAAAGCTATAAAGCTATTTTATTTTAAATATTTAATTTATTTTTCTTACAGTGAAAGTTTCACCAGAAAATGTAATGTAATGCAGTTAAAAAAGTAAAAAAGTTTTTTAAAAAAAAGTATAGCTACTGTATCTCGATGACATTAAAATGAATAATGAAATATGTATGCATTTTAAAGAATCATTCTGAAAAGAAGCATTTCCCAGTGGGAATTTACAAGTGTGCGAACGAAGCTCGACGGGTTTTTACAATCTCAGGTTTATTAGGGAAGCGGCACTAAAAAATACAGACATTAGCAAATGCTAATAAATAAAGAAACGCGGAGCCGTTTTTACAAGTATTTACAGTAGACAGGAGGTTAAAACTCAAAACATAGTCGCCACCTCTAATTCAGTCGCCACCGTGATGATATTTGGACTGGGCTTGTGGAACTCTGACTCATTGTGCACCTGGGTCAGATATGACGGGAGAGTTCCCGTTCGACCGCTGTAGTTCTGCACGCCGCCATTGCGTGTTTTCTTGGGGTTTGTAGCATAAGTGGACTCGTTCCAGGAGTGCACGTAACCCTGCAGATCCTCGAAGAGGGTCGCCGGGGAAAAGCCGACGGTGTACGCCAAGTCTCGAGGGCTCCTGAAGCACTGCGGCGGTATGGCGCAGTAGGTGCCTTGGCAATCCCCCGCTAAGCTGTTAGCAGTACTGGACGAACCTGAACACAAGCGAGAGAAATTAGGATTAGTTTGGTTCTTGCTGTTTTCCACTGCTACACAATAACTGAATGCTTCTTAAGGGACTTCACAATATAATGAAATCCAACAATCCCTTAGAAAGATAAAAATGATTACTTTTTAGGACCGTTATTTTGAACCGTTTTCCCAGTAAGAATCTGTATTTAACCTGTATTCATTACACAAGTATGAAATTGTGAGAATTAACTCATCTTTATTATTGCATCCTTATCATTGTTGTTTAACTGTGAGTAAAAGTGTGCAACAACTTGAATCTAAAAGAAAAGCTGTTTTTGTCATGTATAGGCCACACCGGATTATAAAACGCAGGTTGCTTCTTTTTCTAACGACTTGGTCATATCAAAATGATACCTTCAACACAGATAAATAGACAACAAACTGACAAACTGTTGGAATACTGCACCAACACAACAGTAACACACCCGCTTGATTGTGCAGAATGCCCCCCTGATGGAAAGTAACAGCAATTTAAAATCAAAATCTATACTTAGCATCTTCTTCTGTCTCCCTTTGTTTACCGAGAGATTGCCCCCTGGTGGTTAGGGAAAAAAAACTGCAAATAGGCCGCACCAGACTATGAGCTGCAGGCGAAAAATGTGTCATCTCTATTTCAACTAAATGGTACCATAATTTGGGGAGGGCGTTTGACTTACTTTTAAGTCTTGGGTGAAAGGTGCTAAAGCTCCTCTTGGCAGCTTCTCCGCTGACGTCCGAGTCGGAGTCGTTGAAATCGCTGTCCCCTTTACCACTGTCCTTCACGCTCAGCTGGTCAGTGTTGCCCGTGCCACTACAAATCAGCACAGAGACAGTATGAGCCATCAGTGCATTAGCTTGATTATTGATGCCTCCCTAATATAACCTCATATAACCTATTTACACACACACACAACATGTGAGCTTGAAAAGTTAGTAACGGCGCATGATTTCTACTTTGTGCAGTTAACGCTTCACGGTTATTCATTTGAATATTTATGACCAAGAAGTGTTTTTATACAAATTTGTACTGTTGATTATGACTATCATTTTGTTCATGGCGATTGACGACGGTAATTGAAGGAACTCAAGAGGGTACTTGCAATTTACATGCAAAAAGTCCTTTAAAAATAATTAATGAATTAGAATTTTCAGGGAAATATAAGTTCAGAAAATACATTTTATTTTCAATAGGCTATTAAATGTTATGTTAAATAGCCAGATTATCTGCCATACTAGAATGGTTTGACCTAAATTGTCACTTGCCACCTCTCGTTACCGGTCAAGTTAATGATTTATTTTTTATGAACAGATCTACTATAATCCCAAAAAGAGGACACCTTAAATTGAATATTTTGCTGTGTATAAATATGTATAAGAATTATTTATTTTTGAGAACAGATCTTACTTTTTATGTTGATTATTTTTTTGTGGATGAATTTATAATAATAATTAAGATTTATTTTTGTGAACAGATCTCTACTTTGATCCCAAAAAAGGACAACTTGTGTTTAATATTTTTCTGTGGACAAATATATATTTTTAAAATTTGATTTTGAGAAGAGGTCGGACTCTATTTTTTTATTTTGTGGATAAATATTTAATAATAATTAAGTTAATGATTTATTTTTGTGAACATACCTCTACTTCGATCCCAAAAGGGAAAACTTTATGCTTAATATTTCAGCATATTTCAGGTTGTGTAGAAATGTAATTCCATTTGAAATTGAGGCGTTTATTTATAAATCATCGTCAAAACAAATTCCTTCTGGTAGGATAGTTCGTTTGAGAGATCCATCAATTGACTCATCTGGGTAAAACCAAATGCTTCTTGTAACATGCGACTTGGTGTCATGTGACACTTACCTCACTTGCAAACAATACTTGTCAGCTTGCCACACAGATGATGGTTGAAAGTGCTTTGAGGGCAAGAACACCTGAGAAGAAAACAAAATCGGTTAGGTTCAATTTTTTTAGACGGAAGAACGGCGCAGTTTGCGTGAGAAGTGAAAGTCACCTTTGACTCCGAGTCGCTGTTCCTGTCCTCGTACAAGCAGGAGTCATCCAAGCTTGAGGCGGTCCTCTCCAGGAAGAAGCCTCTCTGCCCAGTGTATATGTTACCCTGGCTAGAACCGAGGGGGGGCCTGCTGTCAAACAAATTGAGGCGGGCCTTCCTTTTGGAGGCCCCTGTGCCGTTGCGGCCCACTTTGCATGTGACCACCACGGCCACGATTGCCACCAGCAGCAAAGCGCACCCGCCGCTCAGCAGGACGATGACCACCAACGAGCCATCCAAGCTTTCCTCGTCACTGGAATGCAAGACCGCCACGGCTCGGTCCTCCACGGGGTCTGTGTCGGTGACCACGAAGCGCAGGGTGGCGCTGCTGGAGAGAGGCGAGCGACCGTGGTCACTAACGGCCACGACCAGTTCCAGGATGTCCCCGATTTGAGCCTTGAGCCATCGTTTGAGGACGATCTCACCGCTTGCCTTGCTCACACTGAAAAGCTTGCGGTCTCCTTGCAACATGTGATAGGACAGCTCAGAGTTCACGCCGTCATCTGAGTCTTCAGCAGAAAGGCTCAGGGCCAAATAGGAAACGGGGGCGTTCAAGGGCAACGGGATATCGGCGGAGTCGTTAAACAGTACGGGGAAGGTGAAATACGGGTAGTTGTCATTCTGGTCCACCACACGGATTTTAATTGTGGATGTGCTCGACAGTGGGGGGGATCCTTTATCTTCGGCCTGGATGAGCAGCTCTACTTCACGGATCCTTTCATAGTCAAAAGATCTCACCGTGTACAAAGAGCCTGTTTGGGAATCTATCGAAACATAGGTGGAAACGAGCGACCCATCTTGCACCTCGGAGTCCAGAAGCTTGTAGGAGACTTTCGCATTCTTGTCCAGGTCAGGATCGCGGGCCACCACGGTGGTGACATAAGATCCCGGAATATTGTTCTCTATGACGGAGACTTCATATGCTGACTTACTGAACAGAGGTGCGTTGTCGTTCTCATCCGTCACCCTGATGGTGTAATGCCTCACAGTTTTAAAAGGGGGGCTGCCCAGATCTTCAGCAACAACAGTCAGGTTGTACTCAGGGATCCTCTCTCGGTCCAGAGCGGAGGTGGTGACAATCATGAAGGTTTCTCCGTAGGCTTGCTGCAAGGTGAAATGTTCGTGGCCGAGCAGGCTGACACGCACGTACCCGTTGGAGCCAGAGTCCAGGTCTGAGGTGCTGATCAGGGCCACAAAGCTCTCTGCGGCCGCGGCCTCTGTGATGTAGGCCACGTCGTCAGCACTGGCGGTCATGGGCTTGATGTTGATCTCAGGTGCGTTGTCGTTCACGTCCACCACGTCAATGGACACCTTGCAACTGGAGGACGCGGGATTGGCGCCCTGGTCGGAGGCCTTGACGCGCAGCTCGTAGGATTTCCGTCTCTCAAAGTCCACGCGGGCCCTCAGCGTCACGTCACCGGTGTGCGGGTCAATGTGAAAGACGCGGGCGGCTTCTGTTGAGACACCTTCGAAGGAGTACATCACCTCGCCGTTGACGCCTTCGTCGGGGTCAAAGGCGTATACCCGCACCACACGGTGGCCCACCGGAGCATCCTCATTGAGCTCCACCTTCAGGGAGCCGTGCTCAAAAGCGGGCCCGTTGTCGTTGAAGTCCAGCACTTTGATGCGAACCGTCGCGGAACCCGACTTGGTTGGCACGCCTCCGTCGGTGGCACTCACCTCCACCAGGTAGGAGTCTTCCATCTCTCTGTCCAGCTCCCTCACCAGCACCAGCTCGGCGAACTTGACACCGTCCTCCCGCTGTCGCACCTCCACTGCAAAGTGGCTGCTGGGGGAAATGTTGTAGCTCTGGATGTAGTTGTCCCCCACATCAGGGTCCACGGCGATTGGCAGCGGGAAGCGAGAGTCCAGAGGAACATTCTCCAGGATTTCCAGGGTGGTCTCGTTCCGGGGAAATGCTGGTGCGTGGTCATTGATGTCCCGCACTTCGATCTCGACGTGGATGAGCTGAAATTTTTCCCTGGAGAGAGCCACCACGTCAAAGGTGACGAAGCACCGCGGGGTGCGAGGACACAGCAGCTCGCGGTCAATCGGCTCGGCCACGCTCAGGAGTCCGTCGTTCTCCCGCATGCGCACCACCGAGAAGTTGTTTTCTTGCATGAAGCGGAAGGATGTGTCATGGCCTTCGGCCGGGTCGATCTTCAAGTCTCTGGATAAGTTGCCGATTTCTGTCCCGGGTGCGTCTTCTTCGTAGGTGAAGTATCTTGTCGTCGTGGACTGGACCTCGTAAATAATTAAAACCAGCACAAAGCAGCAGCGAGCAAGTGTTGCCATCATGTAAAACCGAAAAAGAAATTCTACTCATGTAAATCACAAATGACCCGAGCAGACCTCAGCCTTGTGAATGAGTGCAGACTTCGCACGTGCAGGCAGGCTATAAAGTGGGCCGTATGCAAATGAGCTGGCCCATCCACCAATGGCTGACACCACAGGCCCCCAAATGGGGGGACATTTGGCTTATCGCAAGCTGATGCTGACCGTTTGTAGGGCAAATGGTTTACCTCTGGCAGCAGATCAATCCCCAAGTGGTCTTAACAAGAATATGCTTCACAAATAAAGTTTTAGTTTGCCATTTGTAGGGAAAAAGACAAATACCCCATTACCGGGAAGACATTTGGGCATTTTGTCTCGATAAAATAATATAATATAATATAGTATAATATCATATCATATCATATCATATCATATCATATCATATCATATCATATCATATCATATCATATCATATAAGCTACAGTAAATGGAAATGTGTGTTTTTTGCATATTTGCATCGTTAAAATAATTCTGAGTAGTTTGTTTTCAAAGATACACCTAAGTCATAGATTGAGATACGGTAGAAGACTATATCATCAATCCTGCCTTTGTTTTCACTTTTGATTCATCTTCTGTGTGTATTACTTTAAAAATATGTTTAATTATGATGGCTAGAGCTTGGCGTACTGTGTAATTCTTGGAGCTGTTCCTAATGTTACCGTCAAGCTTGTTAAGGTAAATTGAATATTATAGACATCTCTGTGTGATGCAATTCCATGACCAACACAAACTGCAAACACAATAATAAACACATAGTCAAATGAATAACCTTCATGAATACCAAATTATTGATTCCTGTTTTCCATTGTATGTGCAGGTGTCCAGTGCGTTTTTAGATTCCAGATACACAAACATTTCATTATGCTGTTGAACATGGTCAGAAAACATGCTCTTACAGTTATTGTATTTTTTTGTTTGTTTTAATAGGCCGCTATGCAAATGTGCATTGACCCATCCACTGACGGCCTGGCAATGGTCCATCCAAGGGGAGCGGCGGCTGCCAAAGAAGCTTTCAGGTCAAATCAACAATTATCTGATGTAAAAGTACAACTGCATGACAGCTTTTTGACTGCTGTAGGCCGAGAGAGCGTATTGGGTGGCTGGTCAAATGGGATAGCATCCTCGTGGCATTTCAACCACAAGCTGCCAAAATAAATGCAGTAATGATAAGAGAAGAACTTTCAAAGTTGGCCACAATGCGGTTATAGATAGATGGATGGATAGATAACAAAGGAGTACGTATATACAGTATGTAAGAGATACATTTTCACGAAACCAGGCGTATGTCACAAAGATTAGTTTTGAGTTATCGTTAAAAATACCATTTTTTGATAGATGTCCATTTCGGGATTTCTACAAAAACAATCTCCGAAGGTCTCGACTTTCACCTCCAAGCAGCCGAAAGGTTCAAATTATAATCCAAGCGTATGAAAATAAGATGATTGGATGATGCACACCTTTGAAAAGTAAATTTAACATTAATATTGCTGTAACTTTATCCATTTTTTAGCTATTATAGTGCATATCATTCTAAAGGTAATTGATTGTAGAATTAGAGTACAACTTGTAAATATTTCAATTTTAATTTTCTGAGAAATTTGCTCTAATTCTGTGAAAAAAAATATAAAAAAAATATATATTTATATATATATTATGCTTTTCACATATATACGTATACACGTTTCAGAGTTTCCCTCTGGTCACTTTACAAATAAATATAATTTTTGCAATTTTAATCTAATTTATGATCATAAATCTCTTAAAAACACGACTCACTAAAATATGTTTAATGTTCTCCATTCATTTATATTCATATTCATTTATATTTGAGGTGATTTGGTCGACTTCATGTTTACCACTAAGCTGAGCGTATCTGCTACCTTTCTGCTGAGCTCCATGATTTAAAAGTAATAATTCACCACTTCTCCTGCATATAATCAAGCCGTGCAGCAGATCCTCGCCACTAAAAACCAGCAGCAGCAGCTGCAGCACTAATCAATAGACCTCAATAACCCAACACGTAGTCATGAATCAAAAACAAAGTAGCTTTAAAAAGCTTAGTTGCACGATTAGCTAAAGAGGAAAGTAAAGTTTTCCACATAAAAATGCAGCTTTGTATCATCAAGGCTCACAAGGAGAAATCCGCTTCTTGACATTCATAAAGAGTTCAGCCTCTCTGCGACTCATATCATTCTGTGCAAACAGAGTGTGAGAGTAATATAAAGGATGAGCAAGAATGTGCTTTTGTCTTCCTCTTTCAAATAGCAGGGGAGGAATATTAATGCGACTCTTCAGACCTCAAAAGTGTCATTTGTGCCGTGTTGTTGCAGGGATGCACATAACTCTAATTGGCCTGTAATGAATCCGCAATTTAATAAATCAGCATTTCATTTAAACAATAGTCCTAAAAATAAAAATGGAGGGGGGGGGGGTATTTTAAAGCACGCAGAGAAGAAAAAGCCAACTATTGATGTGGCCTCCCACCTCACACACTGGCGCACACACACATCAACACACAAAAGAGCATGAGTCAAGCAGACTTTTGTCAAGCATATGGGTGATTAGCCCACGCTGATTAAAAAGCATCCTCGGCCCTTCAAAGGGCCCTTGACGCCTTTGCAAATGTTTGCGTTAAATCTGTCTGAGCCTCCCCCGACGGGGGCAGCAAGGTGTTAAAAAGCACAATAAAGAGAGGGGGGGGGGGGGGGTAGACGGCGCGGGGATGCTTGTGATAGCGAGGTGATAGGTGCTATACAAGCTGATTATAGACTAAAATGTGAAAATCTCATTTATTTCTTTCAGACAATTTATGAATAAGCCACATGCTTTGTGTTGTTTTTTTAACAGCTTCACTGATCTGATGTTAGATGTATTGACTATAATCCGCTTTTATTGTCTTTTCGGTGTCATTTAAAGCAAAAACAGCTGTCCTATAATGGAGTACTAAACACAACAATCAATGGTGTTGTCAAGGTGATATTCATCAAATGATTATTTTTTTATAATCATGATGCAGGAATTCACTCCAACAAAGTCGTTTTTTTTTCCCCCTACATAGCAACGTTCACATTAAGATGTTAACAAAACATAACAATTTGAATGACGCTATTACAACTAGAACTGCCTCAAACACACAATTGGTATTTCTTTTTTTTTTTTCAAAATGCCAAAACAACAATAAAAATAAAAGGAAAAACGTTTAGCTGAATTATTTGACAGTGAGTACTTTATTTCCTCAGTCTCCTCTCTTCCATAGAAAAAATCATGGAGTAAAAATAAAAACGTTTAAAAAAATAATGAATTTTCTTAGCAATCTTTCTTGCGCTTTCTTGTGTAAAACTGACTGTGACAAAATTTATATTATAACTGCAGACGATGCTCAATATTAATACACATGCGCACAACGCCACAGTAATCTATTAATGAAGATTGTATTTAGGAAAACTGCAGATAAAGCTAAACATTTTTGATCCTTAAATGCTCACGCTAAATAGAATCTTAGCAGGAATTGTGTTCAGTCTCGTGTTCATGGTTATATATTTCTTGTGCATTCAGTGTGTTTCAGATTCCTATATTGGCATTTTTTTTCTAAATTTTGTACATGCTTTTAAAGGCCAACAATTGAAGTTATTTATGAATATTATTTTTCCTTCAACCACACAAATTGTTCAGTGGTATCAGTTCTTTCCATAAATATGTACGTTGAATATATTAACACCCACAAAAACTGGAAAAATGGTATGGTCTGTCTTTGTAGTCTGTAATGTGATGATGAGACTTTAGTACATAGCGGTTAACTGGTCTCTACCGCCACCTACTGTCTTGAGGTGATACACAAGTCAACAAAGAATTTTCTGTTTGCTGACATAGCGTGACCACCGCTCAGCGGAATGTTGCAAAACTCGCTGGAAAATCAGTGTCATAACTCCTTTTGAAATGCGTCTCAAAGATTGTAATTATAATAGTCTTATATGGTCCAAAATGTGGACAATGATTATTTTTGAACAGAAAATCTCGCACTTCCAGCTGCAATCACATGGAAATGTTAGAATCGCATTTGAAAATTTTACGTTTTAATAATCTGCTGGAAATTTCAGCTCCCTAGCGTTTTTTTCCCCATTGATTCTTTTATGATATCATAAAAAAACCAAAGTACCTTCCATAATTTGTAACATAACGCCACAAAGTTGATCTTAGCTTACGCCGTTCTCATTAGAATCCAGCTTCCAGGCGTTATCGGAAGGTCACATTAGAATATATTGTTGCTTTAAATCAAGCAAACAGCATGGCATAAGATGCATGATTATTTTGGAAGCACAGCTTCCTAACGGCATTATTAACTGCGCCACTCAAGATTGGAGCAATCTTGACGTCGAGAGCACACATCACAGGAAATGACATGATCCCTAATGTCTACTCATTTTCTCCCATCTCAGTTATTTTTACATGAGCTCCCTCCTCTAAATGAGATCTGGATGAACGTATGAATGTGGAGCCACGGGGGTAAACAGCATTTAAGTTACCCGGTCGCCTCTTTAGCAGACGTGTGGAGCCTTTCAGCGCATCAGCCCCATGCTGACTGGGTGTGGAAAATCCTGGATTTGACGGCTATGATGAGTCTTTGGCTAACAAAGAATTATTAGCCAAATTAGTTGTTTGCCAGTAAGAGGATTCACAATTTAATCTGATCAAATGTCTCGCGCAAATCAATCTGACGATGGCGCCCGAGCAACAACAACAGCTGTACGCTAGATTAGAAACTATGAATTCAGACCCCTCTGAATTTTTCATTTCGGTACATCCCGGGTGTTTCTCTTTGTGCAAGTTTGGATGAATTGTGTTTTGAACTTTGACTCGTTTTGGTTCCAAATATTACAGATGGGAAGTGCGAAAATCACGCGGCATTGAAGGCATTGTTCGGAATCGGACGCGCTAATAAACAAACAAACAAAATGAATCCTATCAACAAAATGGCTACTGCGGGATAAAATACTGTACTCCACTGTCCAAAATTTAGGCACAAGAACAAGGCAATATAACATTAACTTGTTTTTTTTTTTTTTTGTCATTTACATTTTTACAAGTATAAAAGATGCAGCAGAAAAAAAATTGAGCAATTAACCTTTTTTTTGTGGAAAAGATGTTCGTAACATCAGATAATTATGGAGAAAGTTGGTATGAACAATATATGGGAGTTTTTCTTATTTTTATTGAAAACGTTTTTAAACCACCTGCTGTTTTATTCTATTTTGTTTAATTGATTGATTGATTATCTTGAAATGACATGACCCCTAATGTCTACTCATTTTCTCCTATCTCAGTTATTTTTATACGCGCTCCCTCTTCTAAATGAGATCTGGATGAATGTATGAATGTGGAGCCACGGGGGTAAACAACATCCAAGGTAGAAAAGCGCTATAAAAGTGAAAGTCCATTTACCATTTAATTATCTTACTGAACACATTTCACGTAAATGATAAATAGAATTTTGTATATACATTATATATAAATATACATATATGCATCAAATGTGCACGTGACAAACTTTCATGCAAGATCTTACTCATACATAATTTTGATATTTTCATTACTATTTTTAATTTTTTCAACACAACCATTTGTCCGCATCTTTTCAGTTTTATATAATAGTTTTTCTATAAATTGACACCGTTGCTTTCCCTATGTATTGCTCCCTTGTGGTTAGCAAAAAAAAAAAAAAAAAGAGTAAGCTGCAGGGCTCAAATCATGAGAAAAAAGTTGCGGCTTATATTTTGAAGTTTATGGTATATTTTTTTTATGCTATTTTGGATTTCATCCGACAGTAAGGTGATAAACTGACGCTTCTTTTGTTTCCAGAGCTACACTGTCATCTAACGTTAGCGTGCGTATTTTTTTTGCAATTACGGCATGTTTTTCGGTCTAACTTTTGATGCAATTCAAGAGGAGACTGAGGTCATCAAGGAAACAGGCCATGGGAGCAAAAAGGAGTAATTCAGTAGCAGCGGTTTAGCGAATCAGGCGCCAGAAATAGTCGGCTACCCGATATCACCTGTTTGAGAATTCATAAGTGTGAATTGCAAGTGCCACGCGGTGTAAAAGGTTAATTTGCGCAATGCGCCATAACATGTTATGTGTTAATTTGCCACTTTCATCGAGGCAACGGCATCCCCATTAAAAAGCCGCAGCTTACATCGAGAGTGTTTTTTTTTTCTCTCTCTCTGAGCGGTGCACCGCAACAAGGTCACCAGAGGTCTGACGGCAAACAAAGCCAGGAGTGATACCTGTTTGCCTCTTTAAGTCATGTGATTAATGCAGATCACGCCTTGATTAAGACGCATGTGTGGGTGACAGTAAGAGCATTACAGCGGATGAACAGCTTGGCCCATCTGTTCTCTTACCGAGGTGATTTTAATGAATGGAAAGAATACTTCTTTGATAGTCAAGAATTGGGACGGCTGGTTAGAAACCGGCTTGTCAAATGTCAGATTTTTCAAAGTTCGTATTTTTTTGAAGGCCAACAGTGCGACCTTCACATCCCGCTCAGCCGCCCACTCGCTCCACAAGCGAGGGAGGGAAAGCATTTGTTGACAGTTGGAAGCGGTAATCCCGGCATATGCCACAGGGAGCAAATGTCTCAAAAGCCCACCTTTTGGAGTGTGGCTCACATGTCGCACCTACTGCTGACAAATTGTCACCCCAGTTTTGTTTTCCTGCCCGAATTGCGGGATAATTTTAGATAAAACGCCTGTCATTTTCCATGACGTTGGCTCGCACTCACCTTTAAAACGTTCCAATATTCAGCGTGCCGGCTGGGAACATGCAAAATATTTTGGCTTACATCGAGCAACGAGTTAAGTGTACCTCGTTTTGCACATAATTTGATTATTTTGACAAATTGAATGGTCCTTGAGAAGACTTTTCTCCTCATGGAATATGGGAAATAGTTTGTTTTCATCTTTTATTAAGTTTGAAGACGTTTCACAGAAGAAACGCAGGAAATTATCAACAGTACAAGTCATTTTTGAAGTAGGATTTTCATATTTTGAATAGTCAAAGTGGACAATCATGCTGACCGTTTTTCAGTGATTTAACCCCTGAGAAATATCTTTTCAGCCAAGTACCCCTTAACCAGTGCAAAGCATTTTGGGGTTCAAAAAAAAGTAAATACTTAAAGCATGCCATTAGTGTCTGATTTATTAAGCTTTAGACCCTTTCAAATTTAATTTGTACTGGTCCTCAAAAAAATACTCAACCTAAAGGGTCCTCTTTTGGATATCAAAAGAAATCTGTTAAAAGAAATAACTTCATTATTGATAAATATTTTTCCACAAAGAATAAGCAGTATAAAGTGTCAGACCCGTTCAAAATAAATAAATAAATAAATAAATAAATGAATAAAACATCCTGTTTTGTGGTTACAGTAGAAATCTGCTCAAAAAAATAAATCAATTACTTAATTATTAATAAATATTTTTTCACAAAAAATAAACAGCATAAAGTGTCAGACCTCTTGGCAAAAATAAATAATTACAAATAAATATTTGTCCACAGAAAAATATTAAACATAAAGCATCCTGTTTTGGGATTACAGTGGAGATATTTTGACAATAATAAATCATTAACTTAAATATTATGTGTAATATATATATATATATATATATATATATATATATATATATATATATATATATATATATATATATATATATATATATATATATATATGTAATTATTATATGTATTATAATGTAATTGAATAAGGGACCGAGCATAGAATTTGTCAGGCTATTTCAACTTTGACAAGTGAAAACATGTATAGAAGCGCAATATAGTTTTAATTACACAATCTTTCAAGTTTTTTTTTTTTTTCACCACATGATAATTTTTTTCCCCAGAAACTATTGCAATAAATTACAATGTCGTCTTGGGGAGATTTTAGGGGAGGGGGGACCTGAGAGATTTCGCTAATGAAAAATGGGAACCTTGGCTCAAAAAAAGCTAATCTAATCGATACTTTCAATTAAAAGATAAACTTGTTAAGTAAGTCTTATAACGATGTACAAATACTGAAGTCTGTGTACATAGAAACATACAGGGCAGCCATTTCAAGCCAGCCGTAATCTTCCTGGCGCCGCTGGAGATCTTACAATGGAGATACACAGACTCTCTGCTGCTTGGACTCACTGTCAATTGTGGCACTCAAAATGGGCATCTGGTGCTGGTCGCCGGTGTCTTTAAGTTCCTGTACATAGCTGTGTTTCGTAGAATACTTACTGCATAAACAAGTAATACAATTGTTAAGGAAAAAAAAAACAGGAGATGATTGGTATTAGCCAAATGGTGGTTAGCGTTAGCGCTATTTAGTTATTTGAAATTGCTACTTGTTTTGCTGAGTCTCACCCCAAAAAATTGTGGAAAAAAAGTACAAGACTGCTGTTAGCCAAATGATGGTTAGCGTTAGCGCTATTTAGCTATTTGAAATTGCTATTTGTTTTGCTGAGTCTCACCCCAAAAAATTGTGGAAAAAAAAGTACATGACAGGTGTTAGCCAAATGATGTTAGGTTTTGCGTTACTTAGCTGTGTGAAATTGTTACTTGTTTCGCTGTCTCATCCAAAAAACATGTGAACAAAAAAACAGTAGATGAGGGCTTCTAGGCAAATTATGGTTATCATTAGTGCTACTTAGCTATTTGAAATTGCTGCTTGTTTTGCTGAGTCACACCCAAAATAATTGTGAAAAAAGTAGATGTTTGCTGTTAGCCAAATGATGGTTTGCATTAGCGCTATTTAGCTATTGGAAATTGCGACTTGTTTTGCTGAGTCTCAACCAAAAAAAATGTGGAAAAAAAAAGTAGATGACCGCTGTTTGCCAAATTATGCTTAGCATCCAGCTTTACTTGGCTATTTGAAAATGCTCCTCTGTTTTCCCCCAAAAAATGTGAAAAAAGTCGATGACTGCTGTTAGCCAAATGATGGTTAGCATTAGCGCTACTAAGCTATTGGAAATTGCCACTTATTTTGCTGAGTCTTACCCCCCAAAAAATTGTGAAAACAAAACAGTAGACGATCGCCGTTCGCAAATGATGGTTAGCATTTAGAACGAGCTAACGTACTTAAATGACAAAATTACGTAGAAACCATTATAAACCTCTCACACTGCCTTCTGCCACCTCTGCAAAATCTGAATTCCACAATTTAGCAAATTTTCATAATGTTGATTTTTAAAATGATACATTTATCAAATTATTTAAATTTATTGCTCAGCGGTAGGCTTTGGCGAAACAAAGTCCTTTAATTTAAGTGATGTTACTGATTTTGGTGTCTATTCAACTACAGAGTTGATTCACACTAGAATAAAAAACAAATTGGCCCAAATAAGAAAACGCATAACATATTATCTCTGATCCTGAAGACAGCGCAAATGTGTTGCACACGGCATCATTTGAGTGAACATCGCCTGCTGTTCCAGATGTCGATGATGCCACGAGATGTTTGCACATTTACTCTCAAAGCGATCATCACTGCGTGACGTGACAAGCTGTCGATTGCTTCCGTTTTCCAATCTATCAACAAGAACATTCCGTCTTGATTGTGAGCTCTTAGCATCACCTCACTTATTTTTTTTAAATCAAATATTCCGCCATTGAAACATTTATGCGCACCGCCTGCAGTGGAATATCTAACAACCGCATCGCAACAACCTTGAAGACAGCTTTGCAAACACACACACACTCTGCCGGCGTTTATTCAATTTAGATTAGGATTCTTTGCGGAGGCAGCAAAATTTACAGCGGTCCTTTCGGGTCACCCCCTTATCAATTTCCGCATCTCACTTTGACCCGGAATGCTCGACTAAACTGGGGGTGTACATGTCAGCGCTCGGGTCACGTGAAGGCTTTAATCTGGGCCATTTGGGGTGTCTGAAAGGCAGATAAAATGAGATTAGCCCAAGCTTGCTGTTGAAGTATGTGAGCGGGGGAGCAGCTGCCAAGGTGCAAAACACTCAGACGGGATGGTGGGCCCTGTTGATTTTGGCACCTCCTGGGGCGCTACAGGCCCAGATAAGACCCCCAACACCTATGCCCCCCCCCCTTAGCCCGAGCACAGCTCATCCACGGCCAAATGTTTAACATACTGGTCCTAATCACACTTAACGTTTTGTCACAATATGCTCTTAAATGGCTTTTAAGGCCAAATAAATCACATTGCAGTCTTGGTGAAATTAGGCCCGATTGTTGTGGCTTCCTGTTGAATTACGACAACTACGCCCGCAACACTTCAAGCGCTTCCTCTCGTCTTTACCTCGGTCCTTGAAGTGATGCGGTCAGACTGACATTTTTCAAACATTTACTGCGTTTATTGCTTGCACAAAGGCCAGTTTGGGGCTCATTTGCAAACTAAAAAAGAAATGAGTTGAGGACGGATGTCAGGGAATTCTTGCAACCTTGTTTTCATTTGACGTTTTTGAAAAGATTGATGTTATTTTTCAGGCTATAAAGCCACCTTTTCAATGACGGGCAAACCATGGCGAGATTCAGCAAAAGTCTTTTGATCTTCGTTTCGTTTAACGTTGACCTTTTCTTTTGATATTTTTAAGGCATTCTGAAACTATTTTTTATGTCACAAGGAAATGTTGTGTTCGGAATTAGAAAAATGACACAAAAAACACACGTACAATTTGTGCGCGGTTATACTGCACATTTTAACCTCTACACAAAGTTAACTAAATGAATACATTTACATTGTTCTTGTCTTTGAAAAAGCAGAAATATACATGCTTAATCAGTAGTTGGCGATGCTATTTTATGATCTCAAAATACTTAAGAACTTTACTGTAGGTGCTCATGTACCTGAAGAATATTTTACTTTGGGTACTCAAGTACTACAGTATTCAATCATTATAGGTAGTAAGTACGAAAATAATCAGTTACTTTGGGTACTCATGCACTAAAGTCATCAATTATTTAGTTGCTGAGTACCCAAAGTAGTTGATTACTGTAGTACTTGTTGTTCTTAAAGTACTAAAATACGGAACGTAATTAATTGCTTTAATTTATAAAGTTATTGTTTATATATATATATATATATATATATATATATATATATATATATATATATATATATATATATATATATATACAGTATATATATATATATATATATATATATATATATATATATATATATATATATATATACCTCCGGAGTATTTTGTTGATTTATATACATTTGAAAGGAGAATGATGATTAAAATAATGCTAGACCTTATTTCCATTTGCAAGCGATTCATCATACATCATTTTTGTTTTTTAATAAAAACAGCATGGTCAACCATCGGCCTGGCATGCTTATCAAGAACACACACAATATAATGGTTTTCGCTCGGTGAATGCCTTGTAAACTTGAACGAGTATACTAGCGTTTGCGAGACAGCTATCAGTTATGCAAATGAATGTAAAACATATGAATAATCATCAAGTTTTTTTTTTGAATGATAATTTAATGAGTCTATTAGGACCAAGCATGAATAATACAGGCTTCCCCCGTAATTGGTTCTCGGTGGACCCCATGCACATGTTTTAAACCAAATGCAGGAACATTAATATGGATGTGGTGTAAACATGTTTCCTAGCTTTCCTGACATGATGGCCACACAAGCCCCGTTCTATTAAGACATTTAGGAAGACCTATTTGGTTGTTTGCATCCACCAAAGGCCGAGGCGGATGAAAAGCGGCATTAGTATTCACAGACAAATCACGTTTGGCTCAGGTTCCTCTCGTCACTTTCCACTCCCAGCATCCCCCACTGTGCAAATAACGCTGGCAGCCCCGGGAACAACACTTGCTCGCCTCGCACACTCATGTTTACACATTCCTCAACAAGCTTTGACCGCAAATGAAGAATACGTTCACCCGAGCTAAACGTGCGCTTCAGAGAGGGGGCGTGGGGGAACGACAAAATTATTCAGGCAGGTTTAGTAAGTGAGCGTGTTTATTCTAAATGTGGAGTCGCCGCCTGGAGGTTTGGGGATCAAAAGCAGGGACGAGAGTGCCATCTACAGGTTGAAGCTTTGTCAATCGAGACCCGCACACAACAGTGCTGCAAGCGTCTCTTTAGGAGATTTTTCCCCCCCTCCTTCCAAAACACTTTTCACAATTGCGCAGCATCACCGCTTTACGTTCATCTCCCGCAGATGTAAACAAGCGCATTTGGAGCCCAAATTGGGAAGACTGTGCACTTAAATGATTGCATCCGTCCCTGCTTTGTACTTCCTCCCGCTCCAGCTTGGCTTTCAATACAATTAGGATGACTACTTCCCATTTCATGCCTCATATTGAATTTGCCTGCCTCCGGCGTGCATGAATGAGGGCCCCAAAAGATCAGCTGGCCCCGCGCATTAACCTCCCCTGATATTCCGCCCGTGTGATGATTGCCTGCGCATATTTGACTTGACAGATCCCTAACCAACTTTCACTTTGATTTCCCCTCTCCAAGTCAACGCTGAACTGTGAATATCAAAGATGCCCCGGGTGGCTGCAGCTGGGCTGTGGGTGCCTATACCATGCGCGCTCCTATTATATCAGGTGAGGCTTTGCCCGCTAGTCCGGGATTGGCAATAATTGCATTCTGACTTGGACAGTTATATTATTCAAAGTAGGGAAGATGAAGTATGGACTCGACCGCGTGTGCTCTCGTGAAAAAAAAAAAAAAAAAAGTGTCAGTGCATGTGTGTGCATGCGTCACTGTTAATTTGTGCCTTTTCAAGGACCAGGCTGCTCTCCTACTCCACTTTGAATATATTTCACATCTTCATATTGCCATTCTAGAATGTCACTGTCCTTGAAGCAATTTCCCCTCAGCCATTATCTGATGGCTCGGGACGCTTTCCCATTGGCAGGGTCCGGGAAGGCGCCGAGAACAAAATGAAATAAATAAAAATGAGAGGACTGGCTCCTCACTGAGAGACATTCTGCCCGGTCAAAGCGGTCCAAAGCAGGCTGGCTTCGGTAAAAGGATGCAAGGGCCAAGCGAGGAGTGGAATTGCTGCTCATTTGGCTTCAAGCTGTGCATGCAAGGCCTGTGCGAGCATGTTGTCTAATCCTGTTAGGCCAGGAGATGGCAACATTGAGGTGGGAGAGAGACACTCTTCCTCGTTTGGCTCGGAGCACAGACAGCGAGTGAAGATCTGTCTGAGTCATGGCAATTTGTAGGACGGCAAAATGACGTTACGTTTCAACTCCGTGATCCTTCAGACTGCTAGAGATGTTTCACCTTTTGCACCGATGCAAACCAATTGGCGCAAATTGCATAATGTAAGTAAATGTCAGTCAAATTCAGGGGTTTTCAGCTTAATAATGTCCAAATGGGGGTGACTTTACGTACAAGTGAGGCTCGGGTTTAATGAAAAGGTAAAAATTGCTTCTGAAATGGCCTCTTGAGCAGGGCTTCGCAATTATTTTTCTTGCAAAGGACCAACCAAGAAAAGAGAAAACATTTTGTGCGCACATCATTCAGTATGTCGACTATAAATTAGATCATTAGCTGTGAAAATTGTATAAGTAAAACTATTATTTTTATTATTAACAAACGAAAAAAAGCAATTTCAACCAACTTTCGGCAAATGTTTTCCAGACTACAAGCAGACAACTTTTTTCTCATGATTTGAGGCCAACAGCTTAAAGTCCAGTCGTTTACCTCTGTTTTTTTTTTATTTGATTTAATTATTAATTATTGTTTTTATTAATAATTACATTTATAGGGCTTGAAAAGGCACAAATTCACTGTGACACATGGACATACCATTGAATTTTTTTGCTCGCCACCAGGAGAACATCCACTGGATTATAAACCGGATTTTGTATTAGTTCAATGTGTCATTTTGTGTGAATGAATGGCATTGCAAGGAAAAAGTTTTTAAAAAATAGTTTAAAAATATTTTTTAAAATGTATAAATTGAATAAGATCTATAAAAGTTTGCAATATTTAAATTATAGATAGATTTTTTTTTTGTTTTGTTTTGTTTTGTTTTGTCAATAAGCCTGGAAAATACGATTTTGTTAATTAACATTAACACCATTATCTTAAATATATTAACCTGACAACAAAGGTACAAAACATTGTGCTGATTTTTTTCCAAATCACAATCAAAAATTTGATTCAGGAAAAAAAAAAAATGACAGCGATTAAAAAAGTTTAAAACTCCCCTCCGGACTTTGACAACAACAGCGCCACTGCACCACCTGGTGCCATAGATTTGAAATTACACTACACATGCTAAGCCCGTTTTCCTACTATTTAAGAAGGGCTGCTCTTGAGCAAGGCACCAACCTCAAATCTCCCACTTAGATTGCGTGCCCCCTTCAATCTTCCTTGTTTGCGGATCAAAATATAACAAGGTATAAAGAGAATCAATAAAGTATATTAAAAGAATAAAAACGACCTTATCGTCGCTGCCCGGTAATAACCACCACATTTCAGTTTTCCCCCCCAGGAGCTATACCTATAAAATATTTTACAGCAAAGTATTTCATAAAATCACACCACAAAAGACTTTTATTAGACAGGTTTAGCACCTGTAACGTAAATCTATCTTTTCACAGCCATTCCTGAATGTCGGACATCAAATGTTTTCAAATGTGCTTCGACTTAGCAAGGACATATTATGCGCACATGTAATTGTGACATATTATTATAATTGGATACTCCTGATCTAAAACTCGACCATTTCTGTTCCTCAAAGCTAGTAACAAATTATATCTTGGCAAAGCTCAAAGTGTCATCAAAGAGAGGCTATTTGACATTGAATCCAAGCATAGTTCATAGTTAAATGGCTCATTTTGTTAGCCATCAGTCTGACACAGTTGAGTGAAATACTTTCATCTGCTGGAGGCATGGCACTCAGTATCCAGGGTTGACAACGTGCTTCATTAAAACAAAAGTTATTACTAGTCTTGTCTTGTTTTGACTCCAGCGTGAGTCTTTTTGATTGAATGGGGGAGGTGTGTTCTTAAATGCACAGTACATGAACACGCCCGTAATGAGAGATATTTGATCCTCAAATTATCCCTCCACATCCAAAGGACGATGTTATTAATCTACTTTTTTAACAACACATAGCGCACAAACGATAATGATGAAATTGAATAAAAAAGATAGAACGAGAATTCTTTTCTCCTAAATCCAATAAACATTGTTTTACTCTTGATGTTGTACCCACCTTGTCCACTGGGGACAGTCAAATACTGTCATCCACATACAAACAAAAATGACTTTCACAACTGTGTCTCACATTCCTCTGCATTCCAAACATCCGGTATGCATCTTTGCTTCATCAACACACTAAATCTGTCAACAGTGTGAATGTGAGTGTGAAGGTTCTTTCCTTGCATGTGCCCTTTAATTGCATAGCAACCAGTTTATCGTGCTCAGGGCGGATGGATGGAGGGAGAGATGGGGCTGATGGATGGATGGACAGATGGACGGACGGATAGATGGATGGATGGATGGATGGATGGATGATTGGAGGGGGCTAACAGATGGAGAGATGGGGCTAATGAATGAGTAGATATTGATAAATGGATGGATGATTGATGGATATGATGATTTTAAACATAAATGGATGATGGAAGGAACGATTGGGGCTAATGGATAAAGATGGATGATGGATGGATAGATGGATGATGAATGTAGGGATGGGTCAGAATAATGACGATATATGGATGGTTGAATGGCTGATTAGTGGATGGATGAATATGATTTTCAAAAAATGGATGGCTGGATGATGATGGAGGGAAGGAAGGAAGGATATGATTCTCAAAAAATGAATGGATGATGGAAGGAAGGATTGGGGCTAATGGATAAAGATGGATGGATGGATGGATGGATGATTAGTAGATGGATTAATATTATGATTTTCAAAAAATGGATGGATGGATGACGATGGAGGGAAGGAAGGAAGGAATGGGGCTAATAGCTAAAGATGGATGGATGGTTGGATGAGGCTAAAGGATCTCGATGGATGGATATGATTTTCCAAAAAATGGATGGATGGATGGATGGATGGATGAATGGATGATGGATGATGGAAGGAATGGGGCTAATGAATGATGGCGATGGATAAATGAATATGATGATTTTCAAAAGATGGATGGATGAATGGATGGGGCCAGTGAATGATGATGGATGGAAATACTTTGACTACCAACGTCAGAATGGCGATTCGCCATTTTTTGTTTTCACATGTGACAATTTCCAGATGGGAATAGATATCCATTTACATGGCGCTTTTTTTCAACCAATAAACAAATACAAAAAAAACATTGTGCAAACGGCCCGCTAAGGATCTCAAACACAAATAATTTTGATGCAGTTTCAAGGAGAAGCTATCTCATCGTGCTAACTTACCACACAAGCATCTCCGATCAGGAATAAAAAGTTGCCAAACCAGGCGCCTAAGAGGGCGCCCGGGGTGCGCGCGTGAGTTCATGAGCTTGGAGATGGATTTTTATCGGGTGGGCGGGGGTGTTAGCTGCGAGACTGTTTTGTTTCCTTTGGCGTGCTGGGTGCAGGGGGAGAGTGTGGTGGGGGCTGCGTGGAAAGGGGGGGGGGGGCTTGGGTTAAGGGATTCAAATCTGGTCGTCGAGTCCCGCGGTGCACAGAGTGTTTTTGGAGTGCGCTTTGTGATAGTGGACTCCATTAGGCGGCGAGTCTCAGGGTAGGCTGCCATTGTAGCAGCATGCCATGAGGTTAATCAGATGCCAGCTCCATTATGAACGGCGCTAAGAGGCTCTCTATGAATAGAATACTGTAAGTTTCATTTTAATGAAAGCAAAATCGGCTTTTACAGAACAGGGCCTCAGTAAAAGAATAGCACTGACGTGCATTTGAAAAAAGATGAAAAATATGTTTCAAGGCATCCCAGTTATTAATTATCTGCGATTAAGAAATTCTCTTTTCCGGCAGTGCGGCGATGCTTTCCCGTGTCTGCTTTGTTTGTTTTAAATGGCAGATTAGCGTAATTGATTTTTGAAAATCCATTTTCATGTGGTGAGCCAATGACATCTGTTTGCTGAGATGCTATCAGTCGCTTTCCATTACAGCGTAACAATACGAGCGACATACTCAGGGCTACTCAGTTAATGTTCCTTTTAATTAGTTTGTGAATGGATTTCTTGTTTTATATAATGTCGAGCAGTTCGGAGCAGGTGCAGGAGATATGTGTAGTAAACACAACCCTGTATCAGTAGTTGGTATTACTTTTGAAACCCGATCATGGTGATGGATAGAAAAAAGGAACACAATTTACAATAAACTGACTGTAAAACCCTGCGCCTAAAATGTTCAAATTGATTACATAAGATACAAAATACTAAAGTACTTTAGGTGCTAAAGTATGTAAGGAATTTATGACTTTAGGTACAGAAGTACCACAGTATTCATTTCCTTTAGTGAGTAAGTACAGTACTAGGGCTGCACAATTAATCGTGTTTTATTCGCGATCACTTACTGGCAGCAATGATTAATTAAGCTGATCCACGACGATATTAACATGTAAAAAGTTAAGCACTTTTTTTACGAGTCAAATTATAAGTCAAAATCTAACAATAATGAGACAGTGTGCAAAACAAACATGGCCAACGAAGTTGTCAAAAATCTTTATAAGTGTTGCTGAATGGAAAGTAAATGGATGATATAAATATTTTGATGTCAATAAAGGTTGTGTCCAATGGACATACGTTGAATTGAAAGCATTCGTCCCTGTTAAAAGTTATGCACCTGGGATGCAGGGACGCAGGCAAATGAGAGCACTGATTATATTTACAAGTAACTCCAAAATGAGGGGACCCCCGTGTTACAGCCTCCCCGGCTTACGTTATTTTCATGTCGTGACGTGGAATACTGAGTTTTTTCGTCCCCTCTTCACGGTATTTTTCCGGTTTTGCGACAAAACCAACTGTCATGACCCCAGGGGGTTGGCTGTATTTGTGTTGTTTTGTCTCTATCTGCAGGCGTTTTTAGGTAATTGCGCTTATTTTCTGTTCAGTTGCCTAACTGCCTCCCTGCAGCGCGTCACTACAATGCTGGTCTGCTATTGGTCGGCCTCACTCGTTTCAAAACGGCGGTACGGTAAAGCTTTGTTCGATTGTGAGCGGTTACAAAAGCGTATTTATAGTGCATTTTACTGCTTAATTCAAAGTTGAAAGGGTTAGCCCAAGATTGCAACTGATGTTAAAGACAGAAGTAAGAAGATGATTTATATGGAAATACGAAGAAATACAAAGCTAGCCTGGCCTAGGCTACCCTCACTAGGGAATATGGGCATAACAAGCGGCACTCAAAGGTAAATAAAACCTTTCTATATTATATATTATATATATCCATATTTATTTAGGATGTTTTCTGATTGTATACATGCATATTACATATGTGTAGCACTTACTATACTATTTTGGTACCAATTTTTAATATGTATGTACAATTTTGATTTTTTTACCTGGGTTTCTAAACGCATTAGCTATTTCACATAGGTTTGGATTGCCTAACGTACGGTGAATTCGTCTTACGAGCCCAAGCGCGGAACGGATTAATATCGAAACACGGGGGCCCTCTGTATACTTTTTTACACTTTAACTACAGCCAGTTTTATGCATAGTTTTGCTTTTACAAAACAAAGAGAAGTTTTTGAATGATTTCTGACACTTTCATTTATTTGCCAAGCTTTTTTTTTTTTTTTCTTTCTATACACACTGTAAATAGTGTGCTTTGTTGCATGCTGCACTGCAGGTCTGTTGGGGTTTGGTGAGTTAAACTCAACAAAGCATCCGTAAAAAGGCACAGGAACGCACTCACACAAACACACAACTATACCACACCGTAAATCTTTTAGATGAGAAGGCTGGCAAAGGCTGCGAGTTGATTTAAAGGCAGTGTTCTTGCATGTAAACCATTTGAGAAATCCAATCAGTCACAATCCCGTATGGAAGATTGCCCCGGACACATTTCTATTAGCCCGTGTTTTATTTCTGCGTTCTAACTTTTATGGCTCACTTTTGTGTTTTTCTCTTTTCTTTTTTTTTTTTTTTTCCATGCCCTTCACCAAGCGAGGCCCTTTAAATTACAATTTGAAAAGGGGAACGATAAATACAAGGGCATTACTATGACGGCCGCAAAACATAATGTGCTAGCATGTGTGAGTGAATGGCGAGGATGATAAGATGTGACGGCGAGGATTAAAAAGGATAGGCGGCCGTCGTAACAACAAATTACTAACTTTGATTTAGGGAGCGATAAACACGGGCCTAATAGGACAGTACACATTTCACACAATCCGCGGAAAATCTCATTTCTGGATGAAGGCGAGCGGGCTTAAATTCGACCAAACTGCGCCCAACAACAAAGCCCCTCTACGGGAGGAAATGTGTTAACGCACTAGACAGTCCAATTCTCTGCAAAGAGGTTTTTAAGTACTGAAGATGAAGTGAGATGGAAAATCTCATTTCCATAAGAGAACAGAGGAAACAATCTGGCAGAAGGTGTTTTTTTTCTGGGGTTTTTTTGTTTTTCTGTTGAATTATCAGAGCAATCATAGCTGAGACACAGCCATGGCGGCAGACTAAAGGGGAGTATGAGGGTTCGGGTAAGGGGGGGGAAGGGTGTCGAAACCTATTTCCCCAAACACATACAAATGAACTTCAACACACACACAGATAAACACATAGATGCACAAACAGGGCTCAGTCTCCCAGGAGCAGACCGCGAGCACATTATGCAAACAGAGGCTTCTCGCATATGCCGCCGAACGTGCCTGCGTGCTGGCGAGAGAAATTAGGCTGATTAAAACTCAGGAAGGGAAAGGAGGGCGTTGGGGGGGGGGGACAACAAACTCTTAGTCGAATCTCCTAGGGGCTAATTAGTATGTTGAATCTGCAGCCAAAAACACTGTGTTTAACAAATCTACAAATGGAGTTCTGTTTTGTTTTTTGGTTTCTCGTTAAAGTCGAAGCGGCGGACAGCGCCAAGGCTTGATATGCAAAACCGACGAGTGCAAATAGACAAGTGACGGAGGCGCAAATGCGTTATGCATGTCGCCGCCATGACATTTTGTTTCCCCCCGCACGCAATCAAGTTTATTTGCGCTACTCAGTCTGAATGTGTAATGTGACACACTTACACAAGTGACAACAATACGGAGCGCAGGCAAAGTCACTTACTGAATGACAACATTTGTGATGAAAAACAAGCACACAATCCTAACAATAAAATACAATAGCGATTCGCCAATTACCGTAATTCCCCAAGTATACGAGGTACCTGTGTAGCAGATACTTCATTTTAGGGTCAAATTCTGGTATTCTCTATGTTACCATGTATAAAACACACCAACAGTTTGCTAGTAATGAAAATCTATAGCAAACAGTTCAGTGGTGATAAAAACTCATTATTTTTAGAATTATACTTATTAATAATGTGCAGTGGACACCCGGTCTACGACATCCCTGCCTTACTTTTTTTCAGCTTACGACATGCATTGTGACGTTTTTACGTCCCCTCTTTATGGCATTTTTCCCGCTTTACGACAAAAACAACGGTCATGACCCCAGGGGTTGGCTGGATTTGTGTTGGTTTGTCTCCATCTTCAGGCGTTTTCTTCATATAAAGGTAAATCCTTTCTATATTTTTTATTTATGACGTTTTTTTTATTGTATGCATGTATATTATATATACGTGGCACTTACCATACTATTTTGATACAATTTTTTTAATATTTATATACAATTTTGATGTTGTCTACCAGTGGTTTTACGTGCATCAGCAAATGAACATAGGTTTGGATTGCCCAGCATACGGCGAATTCGTGTTACGATCCCAACCGCGGAACGGATTCATCTCGTCACCCGGTTGACCACTGTACATTGAAAACGTTATTGCTTGTCATCAGTAGTTTTATCGTATGGTGTGAGCAGATAAATGCGTCAGATTAAAAAACACCTTATTCGATATTTTATTTAAAAAGGAACAACATAACAGTCAAGAACGACTGTCTTAACTGACATTTTCTTTCTTTGTTTAAATGAAAACAATGGTCAAGACTTTATTTTTCATAAAAACAAGTAGCCTATTTATGTATTCATTAATTTTCCAAACCCTTTGTTCTCGCTAGAGAAAGACTGTTTGTTCTTTTTTTTCAAATATAAAAACAGACATTTATGTCTAGACAGACTGTCTTATATTTTTCATAACCCTTCATTATTAAATATTGCTGGTAAAATGCACTACCCCGAAAAAAGTGTGAAAACAAACATGAGATGTTGAAGCATTGGTCACCAACTGCTGTAATTAAGAAACTTAAAATTTAACTTAGTTACTTTTGAAATCATGGTCAACTAATTGTAGATAGAATCAATGAAGTAATCAGTAGAGTAACTTAGATACTTTTAAAATCTAGTAAGCAGTAAAATAACTGCTACTAAAATGAAGAAATCATTATAGTATCAGTTACATCTAAAATTACATTATCTGTCAAGTAACTTAGTTACTCAGTAAATTAGTAAAGTAACAGTTACTTTTCGAATCAAGGAATCCCCAAGGTAACTCAGTTACTTTTCGAATCAAGTAATCAATATCGTAACTGTTACAATTAAAATCAAGGAACCTGAAAAATCATCTAAAATCCAGACATTAGAAAAATAAGTTAGGTTATTTAAAAATTTAAATAAAGTAATCAAGTAATTAATTAAGTAAATTTTACGTTTACGATCAAGTAACTTAATAACCTAGTAAATTACTAAATAAGTAACTTAGTTGCATTTAAAACCAAGTACTCAGTCATGTAACTGTATTTTTTAAATTAAGTACTCAGCAAAGTAACTTCATTACTTCTAAAAGTAAGAAATTAGCAAACCAAGTTAGTTTATATTTAAATTAAGTAATTGGTAACTAATATGCAAATAAGTCACTTCTAAAAAAGGTCTTTAATTACTCAAGTAATAAGGACAAAAATTATACCTGTATCTCACATGTATATTTTGTACTGACATTATGCAAACAGCTTGAAACCTTCATAAATATTAAAATTAATATATTATTGCTCCTTCATTGATTTTGCATTGAATGCTGATGACTATTCCCGCCGCTGTTCACATACAATTTTCATTCATATCTGCATAGTATAATATTTCTTATTCATGTACGGTTGACTCATACATAGCTGCTCTCATTCTGCTCTCTCCCATTGGCATTGCCTATGTACATTTGTACATAAATACACTATTTTTAATATTGTTCTACTCGTGGGCTGCTACCTTGAATTTTCTGCTGCAAAAGTTGAATTTTGCCATCGCGGGACTAATAAAGGCCTATTCCATTCATGGAGGAAGCAAATTCCGAAAAGCCCCCTTCTTCAGCATGTATCATTTATGCACTTTTGATTTTTTCATGTACCACTATCAGAAAAGTCAAGACAGCTCCAATGAATATATTCAATAAGTCGGGGACGGTGAACAGCGGGAAATGGGTTTAAAGTTTTCAGTAGCAGAAACCGAGGTAGTTTCATATTTTCATCGGCTTTCTGCTGCGGATAATCAATCAATATCGACAAATCAATAGAACAGCTGAAGAAAGGCCAAATGTCCATGCGCAGCAATTAAAAGCAATTTCAATTCACGCCATGCGCCCGCACGTCCGTAATGGAAGTGAATCTCTCTTTCCGCGGCCTACTCTGCTAGACTTTGTTTTGTATTCCTTCTAAACATCTGATGTTTGTTTCGAGTGATTTCATAGGCTGTTGGTGTGTTTGCCGCGAGCTGAAACGCGGCCAACGTTGCGTTGTTCGCAGGACGCAAGCTGAGCTTCAGAAGAAGCTCCGAGCCATCCGGGCAGGTCATTGAAGTACACCTGTGGGAGTGAGTGTGGGGGCGGAAAGATGTTCTGGGACCGCACGCGCGTCTGCTATTGTTAAACATTTCATTTGCGGCTGCCATAAGGTAGCAATGGGAAATAACACAACACACCTACTTAATTAATGTTACCTAAGTGCATTCTTACAGCGACTGTAGTTGGCTTGTTTATTTATTTATCTTGTGACTTTTACACCCTGCTTTGTAAAAATTGACTTTTTTTTTTTTTTGCATTATCCACAAATGGCCCAGCGCAACATGGTGGAAGAGTTTGCTTGCTCTCCCTGTGCCTGCACAGCTTTTCTTCAGTTACTTTAGCTTTATCCTCCCATTTAGCACGTCCTCCTCACAGTTCGGAGGTTGAGTTTGGAGTTTGCATGTTCTCCCCATGCCTGCATGGGTTCCTCTGGGTACTCCGGTTACACTATACACTTTGCATTGCGCCTTTCAGTTCAGAGGTGTTAGACTCAGGCCTTCTCCTTGCTATCTCTGTGTCTGCATGGGTTCTCTCCAGGTACTCCGGTTTCCCCTCACATCTATCACAGTCATGTAGCAGTTCAGAGGTTGCAGGTTTGATTCCGGCCTTCTAGTGTGGAGATTGCTTACGCTCTTTGTGCCTGCACAGGTTTTCTTCAGTTGCTTCTGGTTTGCCCTAACGTTTAGCATCAGGGTTTGATTTGGGCTCTGACTTCCTAGGGGAGTTTGCATGTTCTCCCCATGCCTGCATGGGTTTCCTATGGGTACTCCTGTTTCACCCTACATATTGCATGTGCACCTTCCAGATTGCGAGTTAGACCTTGGCCTTTGGGGTTGTATTATTAAAAACTGCTCCCCTATACTGCAATAAATATTATTCGACATAAAATGAATATCATCTTTAAATATTGGTTATTACATCGTTGTCAATCAAGTCAGCCCTGAAAAAAGCAAATTAGTCGATCTCTAGCAGAAAGCATAAGATAGGACGGGGTCTTTTACGTTTTCCTTTTTTTTTTTTCACCTCGTCTTTATTTACGCTACTATCTGTACTTCATAAGAAGAGAGAACTTTTTCCATTTCTGCAATATGGTCAAAAGGTGCTTGCAATTTATGTATTATGTGGAGTAATCTGACCTTAAAGGAACTTTCTCGACCCCTCCATCCCAAAAGTCAGGAAGGTTTTGTCAAAGACCAGGGACTAAAATCATAAGACGGAAGTTGAATGGTTGGTGCAAGTAAACAGCTCACACACACGCACACACCTCCTTTCAGTCAATATTGTGTGCTAGCCCTAAATGAAAAGTGTCCCCAATGAACCTGCAGTCTGCCACCAGGAAACCCCACAGAGGAGCAGGCTTTCAAATATTAAAAACCCCTGCACTGTGCTTAAAAACTATTTAGAAGATTATAATATGCGTCGGAGCGGAATTAAGAGGCTGTGACAGTTAGACAGGACTACAGCATGAAAGTAAATTATTTCACATGCCCCCTGGCTTGTACATACTGTCACTTTCACAGATTTTCACCCAGGCCAGGCAGCCACAGGTCTGTGTGGCCTTGAGGCGCAATTGCAGTCTGAAAAATCAACACAAAACTTAACAGGCTGAGAATTTAAAACGCACATTCGAGTAGCGGCTGACCGTCTCGGTTTTTGTATGGATCCGCGGGACTCCTTTCATTCCAATGTAGCATACAACCCTCTCTCCAATATGGTAGTTCTTAAAACCTTTTTTTTTTAAATAGTGAGATATTTTCTCCGCTAAATCCACCTAACCAGAGGAAAGCACTTTTGGATAGAATAAAATAAAGGCTTAAAATTGGTATTTGTACACTTGGTGTTTGTAATATTTAATCCTTCTACATTATTTTGATCAATTTTGGGTCATTTTCTTCCATATCATTCTCACCGTGTTTTAGCCAAGGGATGGCAGACTCCTGGAATTGTGATAATTAAGTGGTCATGCCATATTGAACTTTAGCATGTTGTCACCATCTGGGTGAAATTTCAGCTCCCTAATATCTTCTTTCAATGCTTTCCCTTTTATGTGAAATGCTGTTGATGCCAACATCAATGGATTGGACAAACTACAGGGGTTTAAGGAGGCAAAAAAACATGTTAAAATATTTCCAGCGCAATAATTAAAATTTTAATGAACTCTCTCAGTGAGAAACGTTATTGGTAAAGGAAAACTCTAGAGGGCCAGTATATTCAGCATTTTCACACACCTTTCAAGGCCAACAGAATATTGTGTGCTATGTCTATGTAGTAAATATGGGTGGTATCATGAAATGTTTATTTCCATTCCATACTTTGACTTGCATGTAGGTAATACAGTATCTGTGTTGTAAGTGTGAAAACACTGCCATCCAATGGCCACAGTTAGCACTACAGTGCTCAATTGCCTTTTATTAGGTAAGCATTAGTCAAGGGTGTTAGCTCTTCTCCATAAAAAAACATATTTGACCAGGACGTGATTATTTATCATTACTATTTTGAAAGATGAGAGTTCTCATCCACTGACACAGAATGAGTTAAAATTTACCAACCATTTATGGAATTTTTGTGACCTTGAGCGAACCTTGAGGAACCCTTGAAGTGCATGCAAATTTGCTTCCTTGACAAACAAAACAAAATAAAGGCACACAACATTTAGCAACGGAGTAACTAACACAATTTAGCAATAAGTTGCCTCGTGCTCCAATAATTTGCCCTGAATTTGAATTGGATTTAATAATACCTGCAGAAACCTTGTTAAAATGTCCCATACAAGGGCCTTCATGTACCCCCTCTTGAGAACCATTGTTTTAAAACACTGAAGAGTTAACTGCTGAGCTTATTGGGTCTCAGCCACTGAGCAAAACAACTTTTTATTTGTTCCACACAGCCTGTCTTTCTGCCTGCGACATTATTACTATGACTAAAATGCAATTTTAATTCCCTCCCCTTTACCTAACAAGAAATAAGCCAAAACGCCTGTAATCAAACAACCCCAGCCAACAATTATACTACATACCCCACCAATTATACACAGAAATACAACGGAGGCTATTTATTATTCTGAAAACATTCAAGTCCTGGTCTAAATGTATTCTTCTCAAATTCAATGTCATAGCAGATTTAGAGCAGACAAAACATGAATGCGTCTTTAAAAAAAAAAAAAAAAAGTGCGATTATGTTTCCGTTCCCTCAAATAATGTAGCTGCTTGGCCAGCAGCCAGCTCATCTTTATGCAAGCCCTCTTGTATGAGCTTTACGTAACATTAACAGGCTAAATCCTGCAGTTTAAATCTTTGTATGCAGAGGTTAGAATCTTGGGGCGCAATTGGCGCTTCCTCAGTTGAATGCTGCAGGCATCGTTTTGTCCGCCCCGAGACGAGACTTCCCTCTCTGCTTACCGCTCACGCCACTTGATTGGCGTCTGGCAGACTGGTGGCGTCTCACGGCTTCATTTTGGGGCTCAGGGAGAGTATCGAGTCAACTGAGGCGAAAGTGCAAGTGAAGTCATCGGTCGATAGTCTTCAAGTCGGATTGCGAAGCTTTATTGAGCTTGTCACGACGGAAGTTAATTTGTGACTCTGTGTACAGTCGGCCTTTAATGATTTAACAAGCGAACCTCTAAAGTGAGGTCGTTTGCGTCGAAATTTAAGGGGAATAAATTTTTCGTCATCTTGCGCGATCTCACGTGAAGTCTTATCAAACCTTCTGTTCTTTTTCCCCGACTCAAATTAAAGCACGATAGATCTACTGTACGTTGAGCTAAAAAAAAAATGTACAGCTTGAGAGGAAACAGTGGAAATTTAGCATTTCTCTTTCAAGGTTGTGAAAAACCAAGATGGCTGAATGTCAATTAGAATATCCGTCCATTATCCTCAATGTTTTTGGTAGTGGGCGGGGTACAGCCTAGAACTGGTTGCCAGCCAATCACAGGGCTCAAAAAGACAGACAACCAATCACACTCACAAACACACTTACAATTCAGAGCATTCAATATGACTATTGTGCATGTTTTTGAATGTGGGAGGAAACTGTGCCTGAAGAGTACCTGAAGAGTACCTGGAGAAAACCAGCAGAGGCACAGGGAGAGAATGCAAACTCTCCACAGGGAGAAAAAAAAAGAATGAATGCAGACAAGTAAAGCTGCATTTAGTATTTATGTGACTAGACTTGCATTTAAAGCATCGGTTCCAAAAGATTAATTGACAATTAACCGGTTATCTTTGTCATTACTATTATTTGTCATTACAATTGGCCAAATTTGGAATTTTGGCATCTTGTCAGCAAATGTTATCCAATTTCTGTAGTCAAAATAAAGCAACTAGTATCTCAATCTTAATTCATTTTCATTTTCTGCATTGTCAATTTGAAATGATGTCCTGTTATTGAATTTTAGAAAAAGAAACTCAAACTTGCTTTTTTTAATCTGATTCGTCGATTGAAAATAAATTGGTTGATGAAGCGATTGTATTCCTGTTTATTGTTCTTATACTTTTGTTAAACTGTGGTTATTTGGTTTTCTCATTTGTGACAATTGTAAAATGGAATAATTGAATTTTGCAGGGAAAATTAGTCTATTAGTTCACCCTATTTAGTCAGCTTCTCTGCATGCTGTATTGTCATTTCTTTCTAAAGCTTTGAGCTCAACCAAGCAAACAATTGCGCCTCACAAAAACTGATATTCCCACTGATCAACATGAATTATCCGCTCTTCTGCAGTCAAACCAGGAAGACTCGCTTGAATTCCTATGTTTGCCCCCTCCGCCATCCCCCTCCAACTCTACAGCTTTTTTATTTTTTTTATTTTGGAAGAGCCATGCAAATCTTTCAACACCACAGGACATCTCAATAAATTCTTCAGTGGCCTGTCAAAGTGACTTTCCACTCCCCTCACCACCAGCAAGACTCTACCGTGATCTACTATGAAATGGCCTCATTGTGCAGGGCATCAAGGATTTCGACATCTCCATCTCCGGGTGAGCTCTCAAGCGTGACTTCTCCGATTCCGACAGCTCCGGGCCCGAGGCCGCGAGCCTGTAGCGCCGCTGCGGCACTCTGTTGCTTCACACGTCTCAAACTGGCTGACTTGTTTAAGGCGGCCGCACCTTTGCTCAATCTCCGCGCGATTGCTCTCCGAGGACGAGGTAAAGCCGAGCGACTCGAGACCTACATGTGTCAGGGCGATGAAGCGCCCGGCTCCAAATTTAGACCGCAACTGCCACGTACTCACATTTGGATGAGAATTACAGCGTATACGGATGGGCCGGTCTGACACATCAGCATGTAACGTGGTAATCTCAAAGAGGATGTTTGACAGATCATTTGGGCTCAGCAACTCATAGTGGTGTAATCCTTTAATATCTTCCCAATAACTATTAAGGATTTAGTGTCAATCCGGCTCTGGCGGGATCCGTCTGCGTTTACTTGAACCCGAGCTACGACGGGGACTAAGTGAGCCTTTAAAAATCCTTAAACTCTCCAATCAGGGGTCTTTAAAGTTAACATGGGGAGCTAATGTGACCAGAGGTTGTATGCAGAACTTGGGGCGGTGATTTTCCAACGTGTCAGAGAAATCAATGAAAGAAGACGAAGACAAGTCCAGCTGCCGAGTAACAAAATTGGAACTCAGACCAACCTAGATTGACTTTTCTCGCCGGCAAGGGAGGACTCAGCTCTCACTCTCCAGAGCCGTCGGAGCCCAGCCGTCCCCGCCTGTTTTTTATTCATTCAGCAAAGCATTGCACATTACAAGACATCGCAAAAGAGCCGGCCGGGCGCCACCAACAGCTGGGCCAAGGTCCCGGCTCACACTTTTCTGCGTCAGCAGCTTTATCTAAGGACTGGAGCGAGATGAACTAGGACTGCATAGATGGATAGCAATGCGCACTATTCTACACAAGAAATAAACACATAATGATAACAACCTAATATATGATTTCCTTCACACAACGCTGGACCACAATGCAGTCTACCGCCGTGAAAAATCTTTGTATATGTTGCGAGTAATCATTCAATTTCTGTCAAATTCTGCCGATTTCTGTCCAATCAAAAAGAACTTCCGCCTTTGACGTGTCCAATCAGGAAGAACTTCCGCCCCCGATGTCATCGGTAGCTCCGTCTTTGACGGGAAAAAGAGTAGCGCGATGATGCAAAGTTCCGGTTTAAGCTGGTTACACACAACCACGAAACCGGAGGCTTGGCCACAGGTTTTGAAATATACAAATACTTATGACATATTATCTCTACTCATTTGAAATATCAGTCCCAACAAAAACGTATTCTAAACAGTCAGGAATCGCGATTAGCATTCGTGTGCTAGCTATTACCATTTAAGGTCAACAAACAATAACTACTGTTTAGTTTTTTCAAAATGGCGGACTGACGTTGACGAAGGTCGACAAATAATGAATGACGGAACAGCAAAAAATGGTAAAATGCCCACCTCTGAGTATAAGTGCAGTAACTGAAACCCTGTACCAGTTGTACCGAAAATACCTCTGTTCAAAGAACAAAACAAACAACTTGTGAATTTCACACAGAAAATAAACACGTGACTCAATGAATATTTACTGCAAATCAATGTGACTTTTGTTGTTGCCTTTAGTCAAGTCAAGTCAAGTCAATTCTATAGCTCCAGTTCACAGCAGCAATTTTCTCAAGGCACTTTACACAAGAAAACCAAATGAACCCCAGACCAGCAAGCACATAGAGGCAAGCAAAAACTCAAAGGAAGAGCGCTCAAATAGAATTTGGGCTCTGCAATGCCATTAGCCTCGGCTGGTTAGGTCGTGGTGGCAAGAGATTTTAAAGACAAGTGATGTATTTACTTTTATTTTGTTTTGTTTTACAATACTGTCAAGCAGCGCGTGATCATACAACTTTTCAAATAATGCTCTCTGTGTGATTTTTTTTTTTTTTTTTCCCTAGCCACGTAACCCCTGCCAGAATACTGTGGATACAATCTGCATCCAGATATATATATTTTAATTTTGCAAAATATATACATACAATGTTGTGTAAAGGAATCATATATCAGAATTTAACATTAATAAATGTGATAAATTTATAATATACATTTGTGGGGAATGGTCACTGCTGTATTTTCCTCATTATAAGGCACACCTAAAATCTTTTAATTTTTTCAAAAGTTGACCATGCGTCTTATAATCTGGTGCACCTTAAACAACGCATTAACCGCAAAGTTTCATTTTTTGGGGTTGAAAAAATGAAACGATTTATGGGAATTTTTCAATTTTTACCTCTGCATTTCAGTTATAAATATATTTTTTTCACGGTTTTTATAAGTTTTATAACACTCTGAAATTTTGATATGCTATACATCCTCAAATTTTAGGACAAGGCACAAAAATCACAGGTCTTTGGAAAAAGAAACCACGATTTTTTAAAGTAAATCCATAAACCGTTTGTAAACTGTTCTTGAATCCTCTTGCAAAATGGTTGTCATCATAGAGAAGTTGAAGGCTCACATCGAAGGACTTATTAGTAATTTTTCTAATCGAAGCCCGTTCAGAGTCTCGTGCTTCGAACCCAAGTTCGATCACACTTTATCGACCTGCTTTCAAAATCGTTATCGCTATTTGGACTTCTTCCACCGGAGGACAAGGACTTCTCAAGATTCGACAATCTTTCTTCTCACCCCTATCAAGTGGTCTTAAGACTATTTGTTGGACTGGACCAGCAGCTCAAGAGCACTCTTATACACAGACATTCACAGACTTCAAAACACAAGCTCCCCCATTTTTCAAAATAGCCGCTGGTCTCCACCCAAGTGACGGGTACCTACCCACCTACCTACCTACCTACCTACTTACCTACGTACCTACCTACCTACCTACCTACCTACCTACCAAACTACCAACCTAGCTAGCTACCAAACATTTTTGCATAGGGTATTTATGTAAAATAGAACAACAGCACAGATCCGAAAAAAGTGAGAAGGTAATCTTACCTTCTCACTTTTTCGGATCTGTGTGATATAACGGTATTGTTGAATATTGTATTGATATCTTCATCGGCATCTCACTTTGCTACAGTTGCAATTGAAAGAAGTCTTTTCTGCCCAAACTGTCTGCCAAGAAGCCTAAAGTGTGTGAATAACAGTGTAAACAAAAAGTGGCTCATGCCAGCTAAGATAATACGGCACATTCCTTCCAGATCTCTCGCCCGTTCATCTTTCATGGTTTTAGCTTTTTAGAGAAGTGTCAGTTTGATTTAATGTCAGGCTGATGGTTATTGGTTTTTGGTGTTTACCTCTTATCACTTCAAAAAAGGAAAAAAAAAACTGGAGAGGCATCGGAGAGAGGCATCAAAAATTAAAATCTTGACACCCCTGAAACAGCATAAAAGCTTTCTATTACACCGCTCGGGGTGTAATTGGCTATGCTGTCTTTGTGTGTGGAGAGGGCAAAGGTACGACCGTTATTTTATAATTCATCGCTACTTTTTCTTATTCAGCTTGAGGATCAGCTCACCCAGTTTGTGTTTGATTGATTGGTCCACCTCCACCACAAATGTTGTTTTTACCTGCGATTATTGAAGCCCAAGGTTTGCTTCAAAATGTATCTTCGTGAAGGTCAACCAATAATTGTGGCTAATACTTTACAATCACCGAATCAAGCAAGTGGATTCTGGCTGGAGAAGAAAAATTTTCAACATTTTGTGACTTGTTAGTGACTAACATTTTCCCAACCATGTCATTGATGTTACAGTTGTTGACAATCCATACTTGTGTGAAAGTATGAATCTTAAAGCTTGTTTGTTTCTATGTGCACGATTATCAGATGTGGTTGAGCAATAAACTTGCAAAGATGATTAACCCTTGCGCGTCAAAGGAAAAGAAAAACAAAAGGGAGCTGAAATTTCACCCAGATTGTGACATGTAAAATTTCAACATGGAACCTAGTTATCTTACTTCCAGGAGTGTGCCATCCCTTGGCTAAAATACTGCGAGAATGATGTTGAAGAAAATGACCCTAAAATGGTCAAAAAACTGCACAAGGATTAAATAAATTCTTACGCTTGTCAGCTAGTTTTATGGCTCTGGTCATTACAATTTGCAAACCTAAATTAAGATAGGATTTTTTGTATGCCTCTCCCAAATAAACATTTTTATTCTTTGCCTATTTAGACTGTGTTTATACATCCATTCTCCCATGTAAATAGTTTAAACATCTCACTGAAATTCAGAAGATTCATTTGCAAAGCGAAAGGTGACTCAGGTGCTGACGACTACAACGACGGATTAAAATGACAGAAGGAATACCGTAATTCCCTAAATATCGGACACGCCTGTGTAAAGGACACACCCTTGATTTTAGGGTCAAATTCTGGTACTTTCTATGTTACCATGTATAAAATGCACCAACAGTTTGGCAACAATGTAATTATAGAAAAACAGAATAAATATTATAATTGTAAACTCTTCATATTTTCTTGTGTTCATATGCGTAAGTTATATAATTGTTGCGGGTTAAATTAAGTGTGTTTCAGGTGAACGCAGTGCCTGTGTAACTTTGAATGCTCGAAGCAGTTGTTTTTCATTTTCCTTGTGACGCAGCTCAAGTTAATTCTGCCATAAAAAGGTGTGCACCATCCGTGTTCCATTAAGTTTATGGTTGTGCATGTATCCCAAAAGACCACAATTATTAAATAAGTCAAACGGAATACCTTTCCGTCTTCTCTAACCAGAGCACCCGCCTACATACCTTGCCACTCTTTATTGAGTCAACTGTAGACATCTTAAGCTTTCCATGATCCTCTCTGTTTTGGTAATTTTCCTGTGTATTAACAAGGATGGCCTCGGACATTGGTTAAGTCTGCTTGCTTCTTTTATTGGAACTAATGCTGTGCAAACCTCAGTTAACACGGGCTGCTGTTAGCTTCAACAGGGACTTGCTGCTAATAGCTCACTGCCATCCATCCTCCTGCTCGTTCCGTAATTATTGTAACTAAGAATACGGCAGATCTAAAAATGCACATATGTGCGTCAAAACTCAGTTCATGTGGCTGCTGGATCAATCTTCTTTGAATGGCGACAAATTAGAAAAAAAAAATCATCTTTAAGTTTAGATATAGGGTGCACCCACACATTTGGCCTTCATTTTTATGAAACAAGTGCATCTTATATTTGGAGAATTACGGCATACTGTTCCATCGAGCTTCGTCTTTCGTTTTTAAAAAGTTTTTGACAGTCAGTCTGCAAAACGGACAAAAAAGCACCGACAGATTGTCCACCTCTACAAATTAAATTGACTTTTTCATCAACTTGTCTATACAGCCCGTACAAGACGACTGTAGAATGCACATTGATATCATTGAGTTTTTGAATAGACCTTCGAAAATGACTCACCTTCATTACAAGTTTACCCATCTGCATCCTGAATGGCACCTTGTCATTACTCTTTGTTGGCGTGTACAGCATGAACTTCTGGAATGAATGTACCCACATCAACAGAGTCATAATGAGCCATTGTGCTAAGGAACATTGCAAATTCAACACTCACGAGTATCTTCGTTCTTAGTGGACATCATAACACCAGAGATTGTGTTATGAGTTCAGCATTATGGGAGACTACATATTTGGACCATAAAATAAAAGACTCCCACCGATCAATAAATTTACTGTCTTTATGGGAGCTCATGTGTTCTTTGTGGGGGCTTGGATCCAGTTGACCTCCTTGTAGTAGGTCAAAACGTAGGTAACACTATCACTCGTTTGAAAAGTTTATTTTTCAACAGCAACAAGAAATCATCATTAAATAACTGCCCAAAACTTTCCTGTATAATAGGCTCCTAAATGTTGTGAATAACAATTCACATTGACATTTGACTACATTCCCTTCGTCAACCATGTAGAAAATTGCTGATCTAAAAATGAAATATTCTTAATGGGCTGATCTTTTTGTCTGTTTCCCCTGTTTGGATGATTGCCAGTGTTGTTCTGACCCCCACAAAATCATAGTTCAAATTCACATGGCAACAAAGTAGTTAAAAGCGCAGTGAAGTCAAAATTGCTTTTACCAATGTCATGTTCTAAGTAGCCTCTGCAGCCAAAAATTACCCAGAAACTATTCAAATATATATGCGGCAAATGGTTGGCCACTGCGGTTGATTCCACATAATCAATCTGATTTTTAATCCCTTGAGTGATTGTCGTAGAGCAGTGGTTACCAAACGGGGGTACTGTACTGGGGGTACTTGAAGAAACTTCAGGGGGTACTTGAGATTTTAAATCAAACAAACAAACATGCAAAAATCATTTTAAAAGAATTATTTAATTTTTTCAGGAAAATACGAGTTCATAAAACAAGTTTTATGTTCAGTAGGTTGTTCAATTTCATTAGTGAAAAACCCAGACTCACCCTCATACTAGAATGGTTGGACCCAACTTGTGTGTCACCTCTCGTTACCTGTCAAATAAATGATTTCTTTTTGTAAACACATCTCGACTATGATCCCAAGTTGAATATTTTTCTGTGCACAAATATTTAGGAATACATATTTTTTTTGACAATAGGTCTGTCACTTTATGTTGGTTAATTTTGGGGGGATAAATATTTAATAATAATTAAGTTAATGGTTTTATTTTTGTGAAGAGATCTACCACTATAATTCCAAAACAGGATGATTTATGTTGAATATTTTTCTGTGTTCAAATATTTATTCATAAGTATTTCTTCTTGATTAATAGGTCTGACACTTTATGTTGATTATTTTACGTGGACAAATATTTAATAATAATTAAGGTAATGTTGTATTTTTGTGAACTGTTATTACTTTTACTGTAGCCCCAAAACAGGAGGTATTATTAATATTTTTCTGTGGACAAATACTTATTTATAATTATTTTTTAGAATAGGAACAACACGTTATATTGATTATTTTTTGTGAAAAAAGATTTATTAATTATTAAGTTAGTTGGTTTTGATAACAGATTTCTTCTATGACCACAAAAAAGGACATTTTAGGTTGATTTTTTTTTTTTGTGGACCAATACAAGTGAAGTTTGGAAGGGTCTAAAGTTGAATAAATAAGACACTGATGGCATTGAAGTCTTTTTTTCTTTTCCCAAAAATGTTTTGCACTGGTAAAGGGGTACTTAGCTGAAAAGGTATTTATCACGGGGTACAACCCTGAAAAAAGGTTGAGAACCGCTGTCTAAGAAAATTAAACAAATGTTTGTTTATTTTGCTGTTGCTGGTATGGAGGATTCCAAACAACATAATTACCCTCAAAAGCATCACTGTTGCTATTTTGAACATCCTTAATGGTGCATCCTCAAAAGCCTGACTATATCAAATTGGACTTTTTGCACAATAAATACACGCGCTGCTGCAGCAGACGCACGCTTGCTGATATATATTTTTTTTGATAAAGCAAATCTTTAAAAGGGAGGCTTACTGTGAAGAAAGTGTCTCGAGTGGTTCCAAGGATTTGAAGTGGAAGACGTGAGGATTGATATTTGTGCGCTGAGGCCCGGCGTAGAAGTTGCCCAAGGTCTAATCAGAGACCAACAACATACCTCGCCTGAGCCCCCCCCCCCCCTCTCCCCCCTTCTCCTTCACACACGCAGACAGAGGATTTTCTCACTATTCAAGGGGCTGATAGATGAGCCCCCCTTTGTATTTCAGGCGCAGACTTTCTTAAATCTTAAAAGCCAATTCATCTTGGGCAAACATAAGGAGGTGGGGGTAAAAGAAAACTTCTCAAGTCATTTTTTTCATTGCTTGCCAGCGCCCGAATGTCATTCACACACACTCCGAGCGCTCATCTCTTCTTCATTAATTGTGTCTGCGCTTCACCCACGGCTGAAATTCAAGCCCAGCTGCAGAAGATGGAACTCACGACCCCCTCCCCTCAATCCCCTAGGCCCGACTTGTTCACTGCATGTTTAAGTTGACAATAGCTTGGGAGCGGTCCTCTCCGCCTGGCTGAGTGGGGAAAAGATAGCTCACAAAATAGGCCAAATTGTGCTTCTCTTGTTTCCTGATGGACTCGATTAATCTTTACTTCGCAGGTACGGCGCTTTTCATGCGTTGGGCCGGAGTAGTTTATCTACTCCGGCTGTCAGATGGAATCCGAGCATTTAGAGAGGCAGACAAATAACCGGCGTAATAAATCATTCTTCTTTGTTCGGTGAGGCGGCCGTTGCAGACGAGTTGTTTGAAGTTGAGGCACTTTCATTACACACGTGTCAACAATATGTACAAAGCATTACGGGCTTGTTGTGAACCCTTCTCGGGCAAAGTGAAATCCTCTATTCCTGCGAAGATTATCTTCCAGTCGGGAATGTGATATTCGCAGCGGTGCATCCTGCAACATTTCGACGAGTTCACGTCGCGGCGAGAGAAACGGTGTCAGGTTTAATTAGCAAATCGTCAACCGGCAACACGGACACCTTGTTGACACATCCATTCCACGTGAGCTCAAGCGGGATTCTTTGAATGCAATTTGCATAATTATACCTCATCCGGTTTTGTGAAGCATGTGCGATGAACGTCGTGTTTGGCGCCGCACGGAAGCGTGAGGTGCAGGGAGGCGTATGAACATTAGTGACGACTCAAAATGTATTGTGGCAATACAATGAGATCTGCTGACTAAACCATTCCGAAAAAAAAATCTTATCTAAATTAAAAATGCTTATATAAAGGCACTATGTCAATATTGCACATAATGTCCCAGCAATCACTGATTAAATCTGAGAGACGATGACAACAGAATGGAAGTCATCAACGACTCTCAGCTCTGCACACAAAACCATACCGATTGCTACATTTCCATGTTCCACAATTATTATTATTAATGATGCGCCATACCATTTTTTTACCGTTTATATATACCGGCATAAGTACAATATGCCCTCACCGGATCGTAGTGCGGTTATTGCGGCTTCACTTTATCTCTGATTTTCTTTTCATTTTTTTTTTCTATTGCAGGTTTCCGGCACCATTATCTCGCAGTTTTAATTCCCTTTAAGTCTGGCCAGTCAATAAATAGCTATTTCATTTATTTAACCCTCATGCATACATGGGACCGATGTGGGACGTTTTCGATGATTTCAACGGAGAAAGCATTAAAAAAAAAACACTAGGGAGCTGAAATTTCACACTAATTATATAATCACGTTAAAGTTCAAAATACAACCATGCTGCAAATTGTTGCAGCTTGGCGTACTAAATATTTACGACACATATGTTCATGGGTACCGGGTTGGACATACTCACACTCATTATAATCCACATTTTTCGATGGATGTTAAACCATGTTTTATATTGCATTTCCTGTGATTTTTTTAACCTAGCTCTTTAGCGGTGGTTGAGAAAGGCCAACAGATAGAAATTTCTCAAATGACTTGTGTGTAACACTTTAAGACAGTAGTTGGTGCCAAAGACCACTTAATGGTTATTTTTTTGTCCTCGCGTCAATTCCTACAAAAACACCAACTGGCTTCAAACTTTGTATGAGTGGGGGAAAAGCGGTGAGCTTTTTTTAGTCGTTTTAAAATGAATGCACAAGGGTTAAAGAAAAAAAACAAAACAACCTATGCTATATGGATTTCGGCTGGTGACCCTCGTTACGGTCTCTGTTTTCCCGGTTGAACTTATCGTCAAAAGGTATTAAAAACAATGGTTGGTCAACAATGCGGAGGTAGTCAACATGCTAGCTAGAGTATATTTTTAGCCTACTTATAGCTAGCAAAACAAAATGAATACAGGGCTGCCTACCAATGACGGTATGTAAACCCATTTTACCCCAAAAACATACGTGAACATGGTCATGAAATCCGTACACCGGCCATTGTTTGTTATTCCAATAATCAAACAATGTTTCAACGTATACCGCTCCAAGGACTCTAAACCATCTGCATATATCTTCGCTGCAGGAATATTGTTAGAGAAAGATCAGCATAACATTTTCCATAACAAAAGAGCATTCAGTGCAAAGTTGTAAACATGACGGCAGCAACACTGACTTCCGAGGTCATGTCATCCCGTGACATCACTGAATACCATCTGCTGTGCTAACTACTGCAGAGGAGGATTCAATGTCAGATTTTGAAAAGGGGCGGGGACATTGCGTAGTACTAACACGTCTTATTTAAAATAACAAATGCAATTACAAAATAACCAAATAATCTTTGTGCGACAAAGTGCGGCGCACAAGATTTGGTCACAGGCTTTTTCGAGGAGATACAGCTTTATCATATTTGCAGATATTTGCAGCTCATTTTGCATTCCGTAGATTTATATGATGTCAAGACTAGTGACTCAGGATATGATACTTTATATGCAAAACATTTTACCGGAACAAGCGCCGTCTGTAGCAAGCGGCGGCTGACAAAACAAGTCAATTATTTTGTGCAACTTTAAAAGAAGACGATAAGAAGAAAAATAAGGCTTTGCTTTTATGTGAACATTATTTTCATAGTCTGCCTGGCATCATAATCAATTCTGGCCAATCAACATTGCCTCTAATTAGGTCCTCCAATGCAGCTTTTCCCAACACATTGAGCATGTTGCAGGCTGTAAGTGGAAACTCATTAAAACTCTGACAACTGATAAAATTAAAATAGAACTGTATACAATAGCTCGGATTACTACTCAAGTGTTTTGACACTTGTAAAAATGGGACTAATTTAAAATGCTACGCTTTTATTTGCACTAAACATAAGATTTGTTGTTGTTGACATACCATTCACTACGATGAAAGACATAAACCACATTTGATTATGTACTCCAAACATAAACGACTATAAAATGGTTAAATAAGAATAAATAACAACTAAATTAATTAAATAATTTCTTATACAGGGCAATATAAAAACGCCATTGCTTAGATATTTGCCGTTGTTAACAAATACATTAACATACGTACTCCAAATATAAATGACAGTAAATTATTAAAAAAAAGAATACAATAAAATAGCTGAATTATTTCATTTATAGCGTAATACAAAAATGACATTGCTTAAATATTTGCAGTTGTTAACAAATACATTGAGTTTTTTTTCTGTCTAGATTGAAATGTCCAACTGCATTTGAATGCACCACATTAATAGTTAGCAAAATCGGTAAGTAGTTACTTAGCATTTTAGTCAGCACCGCTTTGAAGGCAACCTTCAAAATAAAAGCCTACTAAAACTATGTATTGCATTATTTTCCTGTATTGCAATGTGTTGTTTTTAAGATTGAACTTGGCGGCATATTAGCGGTGTGTTACTTTATTAGATATGCAGTGTTGGGCTCTTGACGTCTTTAACCAAGAGGGGACTCAAATCAAAACAAATTCAATCCAATTGTCTTTAAAAGGCCTAAAAATTCAGGACAGGTGCATGATGTTTAAGAGCCAGCACCCACTTCATCCCGCCCTTTTGTGTTGAAAACATTAGTTACTATTTTATGTATCACACCGGACAATTTAGCAGAAACTATATGAAAGGAGAGCAACCGCGCAGAAAAAAAATGGAAATTCCAAGCTAACAGACTGTGTAATAGGACTTTTTTTTTTTTTTTTGTGTCCCATCCCCCATGCCTCCAGGGCCTAACTGTTATCTCCTCGGTGGAGGTAGTCCGTGTATTATAATAATCATGGTTCTGGACAGATAACAGAACGTGGACTTGCATTATTGAGTCAAGTCATGTTAAATATTGGAAAATGCTTTGCAAATGTGAAACTAGAAGTACGGCTCAAATGTGGATGTGTGAAGTCAGAATGAAAGTAAATCCATTATGCTCAAATCCCCACAAAAATGGAGGGATATGAGCTTTGGGGTAAAATTTGGAGATCAACCTAAAAGAGTGAAAAATCCTACCAGGTGAACCTAAGTTGACCTTCTGAACTTTTGAATGCATGTCTTTAATTTTTCCATATTTGTTGGACTGCCGAGTGGAAAAATCACAGATGCGCGATTCGTTAATCGAACAAAAAAGATTTTCAAAGGTTATTCTGTTCACATTTTAACATCTTAAGATCAATCCAATTAGTGATCAACGGTAAGTCATCATTTTCAAGCATTCTAGCTGAACGTTCTCAGAGGTGAGCAACCACTGAGCTTTGAGTGTCATTAGCAGGATGTAACTAACGGAGGTGCATACAGAGACGGGGAGAGTCCCTACCCTGTTGTGAATATGCTATTTTGCTCCTTGTTAGAGAAGAGAAAGTTGTGCAAAAACACTGAGGAACTGAACGGATGGATATGGGCTTTCAAAAGTTTGGAGGTCAAATTAAGTTCACCTGTAAATGTTGTACAAAACAGTACAGTTGAAATTCATCCTCAAATTGTACCTCTAAGCCAAATATTGAATCCCTAACTTTTTTTGTGTGTGCAATTCATACTTATAGGATTTAAGTATCCATCCATTCGTTTTCTAGAGCCGCTTATCCTCACAAGGGTCGCAGGCTTGCTGGTGCCTATCCCAGCTGCATTAAGCGGGGGACACCCTAAACCGGTTGCCAGCCAATTGCAGGGCACACAAGGACAAAGAATCATTCACGCAGCCAATCACAAGGACAATTTACCCGCCAGTGTAAAATTGAAAAATTTTATCCAATAATCCTGCCCTGCATGTTTACCTGCATGTCCGGAGTACCTGGAGAGAACCCACGCGGGCTCTGGGAGAACATGCAAACTCCACAAACCAGCTGGAATTGAACTCGGGTCTTTTTCCTGTGAGTCGGTCGTGCTAACCACTCACCCACCATGCGGCCTGTAACCTGTAACCTGCATAAACACTGCTTTTTTTGTTCATGTTAAAAGAATAAAGTTTTAGGTATACTTTTACAATTTTTATCAAAAATAATCTCATTTATAGTCAAGCTGGAGAATGGGGGAGGGTGTAATAGATTTTCTCTCTCCTAGAGGGCCTTGCAAAACATAATCGAGAAGCACTGCAAGAAATGAATATGCATTCCTGAGCTTTGTGACGACATATTTTTACCCTACCCGCCATTCGCGTTTTCAAACCCACCATATGTCATGACAGTCAGAAACTATGGAACCCCTGTAATGTGTTGTTTGACTGATCAATCATTTCAGTCTCTTGGGTAGACATTCTCGCTGCGTGTCACCATAAAGCCGCAAGATTTATGACTTTTTTCTGAAGTAATTGCTACAATCGTTACAGAGCATCTGTTGTTCGCGGCTAGCAAAGAACCCCGCTAGCTGTAATACATGCTAGTCTTGTTTTGTTCCTCCGATAAGATTGTTTATGGCAGCTACGGGACATGTCTGGAGAGACACCTTGAACACGGCTCTCCATACTAACATAGAAAAATTCTCCTCCATTTTTTTATTGTCTCCAAACTCCTGGAGAGGAATCAATAAAACATAACGCCGGCTTCTTTCTGAGTTTAAGACTTCCGATGGGGTTTGAATCCCCCGTGTGACGTTGAAGGCAAAAAAAAAAAAAAAACGGCACAGTTTTGTTTTGATGTGTGAATTAATCAGCCGAGAGTATCTTCAGAACAAAAAGATCTGATGTTGCCTCTGGGATGCGAAGCCATCGGAGATTTCACGGTCCATATTTAAACGCATGTTTTGAAGAGAGTACTTCAACAGCCCATAATAAGCTACGGCAGCCTGGCGGTGTATCATGTTTGCTTTAACTGCAAAATCTTCTTTCGCCCCCGCCCTTATACACACCATTGAATTTTAATGTCCCAATCCATGCCCTTGGCATGTTAAATGCACATGAAATGTTCATTGGGAAGAAAAATGTTGACACAAGTAAAGACACAAGCAGGTTTTAACCTTTAAAGAGTTGTCGCGCGGCGGTTAAATCGTCACGCCGGCAATATTGCGCCACCAGATCGATGCGGGAAGTAGCGACGTTGGCGTGGGGCGGGGGGTGTGACCTCATTTCAGCTCAAAATGGTTTTCCCATAAAAATACAAAGTAGGCCCCAAACGTGTGTTGAAAGAATGCTGCAATAATTTCAATAGTCTGCATAACTTTTTTTCGTTAGATCGATCCGAAAGTTTGACATTCTTTCCTCAGCGTTTTTACGTCGTGTTAATGAATCTTCTTTATAGATTTAGACACGATCGACCGCAGATAAAATGCCAGTTAATTAGCAATGGCTAAAAAAGGTGGCAACACCTGTGCTGTTAGATGCACCGCATCTTTATTTAAAATCTGAGCACCCCCGCTGGGAAAACTCTCACTGAAGCGTATTTGTTTTCTTTAAACACCCAGTGGTTACGTTTTGCAGGAATAGTTATTTTTGTTGAAATGGGTGGCTTACCCGGAGCGCTCACGGTCGTCATATTGTTGTTTTACAAAAGCGAATGGGAAACAACAATGGCTGCTGTGTTTTAACGATCTGGTTGTATCGAGGCTGAATGAGCAGTGGTAGTAATTTGAACTAAAATTGGTGAAGCGTTTGGATATACGATGGAAACACAAAAGTCAAAACTTCCGAGGTGCTACGGTTGGGAATCAAACTGAAGTGTCTGATTTTCTGAATGATTTGCTATAGGCAATAGAAATTGAAATAGCATATTCATATATATATCATTTATATTTCTTGCAAGGGACATTTTATCTTACTTACTTTACTATTTTACTATTTATTTATTTTTAAGTAAACACACTTTGAGACCCCTTTACCTTAATATAATAACTAATGGCATAATCATTACCTATTTATTTAAAAAAGACACAGCGTAATACAAGGCTAATATTTTTTTCATTGATTTCTCAGTTTTACAATTTAAAAGCAGGCTAAAGTAATTATAATATTAGTCTGAAATGATCTTTTTTATTATTATTATTTAAAAAAATGCATTACAATGAAGCAAAGTGTAAACTGTACAAAAGATGCATTCATCGAATAACTACATAACAGTTTAATATAATGCAAGTTTAATATAATTCAAGTGTTGCAGAAAAAAGTATGTTAGCTTTAAGTAACGAGATTGCTGATTACCCATTGTTCATTATTATATTCATTTTTTGGACAAATTCATGGCTAGGTGGTAGTGCCATGTTGAACGTTATGTCACCATCCGGGTGAAATTTCAGCTCCCTGGTGTTTTCTTTCAATGCTTTTCCCTTGATCTAGTGAAACTGGAGCAAATGCTGCATAAAGGTGACTTTGTTCTGAGCACAAAAGTGAATTAATCATCGAACATTGAAAAATTAGTTCTTTATGAATGCACCAATCAACTTCTGTCAAGAAAAATATTTACCGCTAATATTTCTTCATGAACTTCACTATGCACCAGATACTGGTCGACATGGCAACTGCAAGAAAAGTAAAAGTGATTTGTCGGATTCAACTCTATCAGAGATATGTCTTTGTTGTTTGAGGACTGAGAAAGAGGGCAAGAAAGATTTAGCACATAAAAAAAAAAATAATGAAAAGGTGCTTTGTTAGTAACACACAAACTGGCGCACAATCATCAAGTAGATATCTGCACTGGAACAAAAACCTGAAGTTCAAATCATTTATAATACTGTATGAGAGGTCAAGTGCGCATCAAAAACGGAATCAAAATAGCTTTTTTAATGAACTTGTCAACAAAGAAAGTATGACACTAGTTATAGAATTGTGAATGAAACTGAATGCAAAAGGATCTGGTTGCTTAGATGAGCAACGCGCCGATGTAAAATACCGTTACTAAAAAGGCCTTACCTCAAAAGATGGGTTATATGGGCAGAGTTTTCTTTCTTTTTGAATTTTTACTCACAGGCGCCGATAGCAATGGTCGTTTGCGCCGTTGTGGGAGTGACTACTGCAGACTTGTTTCCCTGCAAATGAAAGCGACTCCATTCTCTTTAATGGGGCCCTATCATTTGAATATTTTACTGTAGAAAATGGCAGAAATTGTTTGGGAACATAGAGTCAGACTGGAGTGTCAGGGGGTGGGCAGAACCTCTGTTATGAAAAGTGGCTTCCCATTGGGGCTGATTTGATAGAAGGAACACTTGTTAGTGAGAGCAGTGTATTGACGCCGTTTCGCATTTTAATGGAAGTAAAACGCCTGTTTTTGACCCCTTTATTCACGTTGTTGTAATATTCTCCATCATCCGCAAGCCTTGTGCGGGTGAGCCGACAAGATGGTTGTTTCGTGGCCGTCCGGCATTGAATGACGTCACGAAGGGGGCGAGGCGCAGCTTCAGTAAACAAGATGTTTCCCTTTCCTGATTAGAAATTATCGATACCATAAAACTAATTTATAATAAGAAATGAAATAGTCAATGTATCATATATACCAATACAGTATTTAACTGTGGAATTGGAAAAACACATAACACAGGCTTATGTTAGTGTAATGGCCAAAAACGTGAATATGACGCCTTTTAGATAACATGGTGTAAAGTGTACTCTATATACAATAATGATCAATTGCATTTTTGATTCGTTGGACTATGAACTACATCCCGACTTGGTCAACCTTTCTCCCTCAACTATGAATCACATATAATAAGAAATCCGTGGCACCATGCAGCTCCATGTCATTTTATTTTTAATTACAACAACTTTCAAGTCAAGTTCCGCCATGGAGCAGAATATGTTTAACTTGGAATTTCCCACTGTATCAGAGTAGAAAACTTTTGACGTTTAAAGTTGTTAAGCTGAGAAAGTGTTTAAAAGATAGAAAAAAAAACCCTGAAAATAAGCCAGATGCTTATGAATTCAACTATTCTGCATGTTATTTGCTGCTAGCGCGGCATGCCCTCAAGTCCGGGCCCCTTTTGAGACCATGTTGCCGTTTCCTCAAGCAAGGAAAAGTCCCCTTAATTGCTCTCCAATGAGCCAATTGGGGCTTTGCACAGCAGCATATGCAAAGAGCAATGCATATAGGTGCACATAATGTGCTCGGAATTTCTACCCCGGTGATGTTCATTGAGGTGCATTTGTATTTGATTTGCATTTTATGAATAAATAAAAGAAGCGGCTTTACCTTACACATATACCATACAATGCATATTGCCAAGTTAACCTCGAAGTGAAGAATTATAAACGCTGGAGAAAAGAAGTATTGAAGACCAACGCATAGGCACATAAGTGGGAGACAGATGTGCAAAAAGAAAGAATTATGGTGCCTCAAAGAGCCTGAATATTGAGTTCTTTAAAGCCAGCGCGCTCCCAATGGAGCGATATTCAATTGAGCCCCTGCTCTGTAATACGCCGCTGAGTTCTAATCGCAATGAGAGAGCGAGCAGCAGAGTGCCCCTCCGCAAACGCAGAAGATTACGGCGTTTCTTCAGGCATATTACGGACCGCTCTGATTAGACAACTTGAAATGCAAAGGCAACCCCTTGAAACGGAAGGCATTTACAATCCCATTAAATGTGGAATTGTGTCTGTGGGCCAACTGTAAGTTTGAAAGATCTTTTTTTTATTAGCCTACACTTTCCATTAGCTGCTTAGCGTCCTAACAAGCTCGACGTAGTGTCATAATATGACGAACTTTGAAGGAAAGAGCTACCGATAGTGCAATTAAATAACACCTGCTCGCCCAATCCCCGCAATGCATGTTTTCATAAAAAGGCTGGGTTAGGGTTAGGGTTGGATAGATCATGATATTTTTTACCATTAAATATATGCATGTAAATTACATAATTAAAAAGTTGTCCCTGACTTTGCAAATCAGAAAGTGAAACATCTTGTTTACTGAAGCCGCCCCCTTTATGATGTCGTTCAATGGCCGCGAAATATCCATCCAGCCATTATCTTGACTGCTTATCCTCATGATGGTCGCGGAGTGAATAAAAGAGCAAAAACGGGCGTTTTGCTGAGATTGACATGTAAATCAGTGTGTATAGCTTGCACTAACTCATGCACATTCCTCCTATCAAATCAGTTTCCATGGAAACCCGGGATTTATAACAAAAGTTACCCCCGCAAGTGGCTGACGTTGAATGTCATCGCCGTGTGCCCCTAAATATACATTTTCACCACTTCTGCATGTTCTACATTAAAACGTTAGACCAAATAAATGAATCGTTGCTGTTTACTTGGCCGACTCGGTGCAAAATCTCTCTTAAACTGAACTAAAACGAAACTGAAAGACCGGTGGATAAGGTCAGTGTTTATTTGCTCTTCTGTTGTCATACACTTTTCTCAAGTCATTTTTACCTGTGAGACCGCAAAATAGTGCTAAGAAATGTGTCAATGACGGAAAATTACACTAGGGCGTGTTTAGGGTGAGAAGTCAACATTGTTGCATGATTAATAGTTCCAAAAAGTTGACTTTTCATGATAAGGGCCAAGTTCAGCCTGTGTTGTCTCTCAATCCTTTCCTCATGCATCCGCTCACACCCCTCCCCTCCCCCAAATATGTCTCCACACAGCTTTGTTTCTCATAGCCATAAGCACACTGCTTGAAAAAAATTCTGAGGGTTTGTTGCCAAATTGCCCTTATATAATGCCATTTTGAGGTTTAAGGTTAATTTTTAAGAAAAAGTGCCTTAATTCGTGGCTGAACAAGACCGAGTATAAACAGGCTGAGAATTCAACATCGTAGTATGATTAAAAGCTCCAAAAAGTTTACTTTTCAGATCCTTTTAAAGGGCCAGGCTCAGCCTGTTCTTTCTCACATTTCATTTCGTCATGCATCCGCTCACACCCCTCCCATGATGTATTTTAAAGCAAAAGTTTCTTTATTTTAGGGAAATCGGGTAGGTGCTGCTGTAAAGTGACAGTCTTTTGGGGAAAAAAAAAAAAACGTGAAGCACTGAAGCCGCAAAAGGTGAAGCGCAAAGTGGCGAGGGAGTACTGCGCTGACATATTTTTTCCATTTGTGTCATGCTTCATTTTGATGATAGATCACTCGACAGGGAACTAGCTAAACATTTGGATAAATTGCCTCGATGATCATAACGAAGCATAATGTATAATGCGGCATACAGAAAGTAAGAAAAAAAGGCATTCACTTGATTAATGATTTATGGAAAGTGTTTGCTCCCCACACTGTAATTATTGCTTCTGTCAGACTCAGCCACAATTCATCTCGAACATCATAGCATAAAATACATCTGCATTTCCAATCGCAAGACAACAGAGCCCAAAACGAAATGTGCAAATGAGCCTCACGCCAAAGACTGCGATTTTACACCACCATCTGCTAAATAGCTTCTCTCCATCCTAAGACAATCATAAATCCACACACACAACTACTTCGGAGTGCCTGTTTAAAATAATGCTCTATTGTTGTGTGATAATCCATCTAGCGCCGGCGCCGTTTGACCCGGTTCAATGTAATCCAAAGAAAAAGAACGCCTACGCCGCCGCTATAATCACCTCTGTTCTCATTAAAGTAAAAATCAGCCTACGTAACGTACGCGTTTAAATGGTGGCGAAACAAGCAAGCGAGTGTTTATCAGCCTCTTTAATGAAGCAGCGGCAATGCACTTTGCTCTGTTATTTACTTCATTAAAAGTGAATTACAAGAGCTCTTGTAGGTTGTTTTCATAAGAATCGTTTTTAGTGTATGGAATGACAGGTGCCAGCGCGACGGTCAAGTGGATAGTGCGGCTGCCTCGCCATTCTGAGGGTAAAGTAAAATGTAGTAAAATGTAATTACACATCCACGGCACTGAATGAGGAAGTTATCAACTTTTGAGATTACTGTCGACATTCCCCCCCCACCCCACCGATCATATTAACTCACTCAATCCCAAAGATGTGATGCTACGTATTTTTCAAGAGTCTAAGAAATTAAATCACAGTCACGTTAATTATTTATTCATTTATTTATTTATTTATATACATGGGAAACTTTTACCCAAATATTTGATTTTAAAAAAAATCTGAAAATTAGTAAGTAGGATAGGAGGTCTGGGTTGGAAAGACGTACAAATACGTTTTTGGGATTGAATGAGTTTATAATGAGTGCTGATTTAGTTAAGAAAAAAACAGCACAATGTTTTATACCTTTTTCTTCTGGTCAAATTGTTAAGATATTCGTTTTCCTGTCTTAATGCCCCAGATCAATATATATATATATATATATATATATATATATATATATATATATATATATATATATATATATATATATATATATATATATATATATATATATATATATATATATATATATATATATATATATAATTTGATTTTAATACTATACAATATTATATTATTTTTTTCATTCAGGCATTATGATGCACTTTTTTTTCTGTTTCAGACTAACTTGTAACCTGTATAAGCCTCGTGAAAAGTAAAGTTAACATGTTTAGTCAAATTTGAAACAGGATATACGGACTAATATTTTAATTAACTATTTTTTATGATTTTAATAATTAGCCACTTGCTGTCATCTGAAAATGCCATCACAGTCGCTCACAACCAATCATTGCTCAGCTTGCAAACGTCACATGACAAAAGTCAGAAAAGAGGGTGAGCTGAGTCATGTGAACCCCAGACATGTCATCTTGAGTTTTTTTGTCTTCATTTTTTTTTCTTAAAATGGCAAAATGCCCCCCACCCCCCCTCTACATGGATGAAAATGGGTGAGGGTGCAGAGAGCATAAATAACTAACAAAATAACCAACAAGAACGTGAGGAAGATATACCCCAATCCTATACATGCTTAATTATGTTTCAGGCATTAATATCTATTCCATTTTCAAAAATGCAATACCCCTTGCAGCGGTATTTGATTTTATCCTTGCAGCAGAAATAACGGTACATCCTGTGGGCTATAGTCCTCATTGTGCCTCGGAGCATGATGCAAGGACGATCCGCCTTGGAGTCAATACTTTGCCGAAGGAAAGGAGAAGGACGTCTGTGATGCTGGAACAAAAGCAAACAAAACTAAATGAGAGGGGAATTAAATAGCTATTCATCCAAATATTACAATGATGTCGAAGACTCTGCGGTCGGGTTTTAATCATAGCTCAAGTCACCCTCTGGGTGTGTCCAGCTGCATCGAAAATTGTTCATTTGAGGACAAAGTCCTGTCATGTGGAAGAAATGTGTTTTTATTTAAAGCTTATACGACACATGCGCTCAATTAACCCTTATTCTGGGTTTTTAATACAATCCTTTGATCTTGACGTCAAAGGAATTTCACGTTGAAAGCATTGAAAGAATACAATAGGGAGCTGAAATTTCACCCGGATGGTGACATGTTAACGTTCAACATGGCTAAAAATATTGCTCGACTTATAGAAGAAAATGATCCTATTCATTTGATCTTCACATCAAAGTCATTTCACTTCAAAGGGAAGCTTTGAAAGAACAAAGTAGGGAGCTGAAATTTCACCCAGATTGTGACAACATGAATGACCTCTACCAGGAGTGTGCTATCCCTTGGCTAAAATCCTGCCAGAATGATGTGGAAAAAATGACCCAAAACACTTTGATCTTTACACCAAAGTCATTTAACATTAAGGAGTAAACGTTGAAAAAAGAAAGTAGGGGGCTGAAATTTCACCCAGATGGTAACAACATGGCACAATACCAGGAGTGTGCCATCCCTTGTCTAGCATGATATGGAAGAAAATAACCCAAACTCCGTTAATCTTACCAACAAAAGTAACTTCCAGGGAAAGCATTTAAATAAGACCAGATGCAACTGAAATTTCACCCAGATGGTGACAACATGTTAAAGTTTAACATGGCACGGCCACTACCAGGAGATATTTCATCCCTTGGCTAAAATACTGCCAGAATGATGTGGAAGCAACTCCTTTGATCTTTTCATCAAAGTCATTTTACATCAAAGGAAAGCATTGAAAGAAGGCAGGAGGGAGCTGAAATTTCACCCAGTTGGTGACAACATTTTTCAAGTTTAACAAGGCATGACCACTATCCAGGAATGTGCCATTATATGGCTAAAATACTGCCAGAATGATGTGGAAAAAAATGACCCAAACCACATAAAGGGTAATGTTGCAGAGGGAATACAAAGAATATGAAATATGACAACATCATCACCTGAAAATGTTTGCCTATGTTAAATTTTATATAATTACCCCCATTAATAAAGTAACATGTTGTTTACCACTATATCTTTGAACAGATTTTGATGAAATCTAGCGTGAAGCTTCCATATGGACAGATTAATGAACTTTTTCTCAGGATCTGAATAGAAAACTCAATTCAAAGGTGTCCAAAGTGTAGCATCAAAACACACAGCGAAGATTAAGAAATTCAAAATTCAAGCCACGTGATGATGGGATAATGTTCGAAGCGGCATGTGGTTTATTGTTGAAGGTTATTCTCATAAGCGCTCTTCTTGTTTGTGATAAGCGAGGCGGCTGTTCAGGTGTTGTGTTAGTCACAAGACCTTGAGCGCTCGCTCTGTACAATTTCCTCCCTGTTCTTGTAAGAAACCAAAAAATAGACAACGTGCTTCTTTTTCAGTGTTTATTACATGGATATAGAAAGAAATTTGCATGCAACATATTTTTTCCTTGGACTTTTTCAGAACAATGACCCGAACGTCAACATGAGGAGTTGATGAAGTTGAGAAGATAAATAAGATGCTGTATGTGATGAAAGTGGACTCACTCAAAGCTTGGCAGTATTTTGACCGTTTTAGGTCATTTTCTTCCTCGTCATTCTGGCAGGAATTTCACCAATAATTTAGTCATTTGTAGTAGTTTAGTAATTTGACACATTCCTGGCAGTGTGACAACTAAGTGGTCATGCCAAGTTGAACTTTAACATATTGTCAGCATCTGGGTGAAATTTCAGCTCCCTAATTTCAATTCATTTCCTTTGGTATGGGGATTTTACAGGATAATGCATGGGGGTTAAGGTTAAAAGTAGGAATGCTAAAAATGAAATTGCCTGGCAAAAATTGAAAAGTACTAATTTGTCACCTCTGTACAAAACCTAAATTGAATTAGATGTTCCAATTAATTTGCTCTTAATTTGAGAAGGCATTAGAATTGGAAAATCTCACACAAGAGAACCAATGTAATATAATTGATAGCTCACAATGCAACAACTGTTGACAGTTACCGATGCAAATAAGCTAAATCAGAGTGCATTACTTTGCAGCGGCCAGCAGAGGTGCTGTGGAGTTCATTTTACATGGCCCACCGTAGCTCAGCCTGATGATAAATTGATGACATTCAGAGTTCCACTGCGAAATGTTATAGCAAAACATTTTATTCCCAGTGTGATATTTTCTTTGAGCAACATGAAGATTGCGAGCGTGACGCGGCTCCGGCGCAGCGCTGTCAGCTGCATCCTCTTGCACTCGACTGCGCCTCTGTGGGCTTTTCCCGACGTTTCACTTCATTATTGTCAAAGTCTTTGTTTTACGTGGCGCGTGTGCGCACGCCGTGACTGATGGCGGATCACTGGCAGCCAAATGGACACAATCTGTCATCCTCAGCATCTTTTCATTAAGATGAAGATGTAGACGTTGGCGAAAGAAAGACGTGAAAAAAAGAAATGGGCGCCAAATAAGTGGAGGCTGAGTGGAGCGAAATTTACAATTTGTTTGTCTCTGACAAAAGAACAAAATAGAGCAAAAAAAGGGAGAAAAATGTGACAGAATAACTATATAAATATATATATAAATATATATATATATATATATATATATATAATATATATATATATATATATATATATATATATATATATATATATATATATATATATATATGGTTATTTTTGGCGAAAAACACCTGACTGTAGATGATCATCTTTTGTTGAAAAAAAAAAACCTCACTGTACATGATTGTTTTTTGGATAAAAATTAAAAAAAAGCCTTAGTATACATGGTCGTTTTGGGGCAAAAAAAAACCTCTTTACTATACATGGTCTTTTTTTTTTAATTTAAATTCTTACTAGACAGTCATTTTTTGGTGAAAAACACCTTATTAATAAGTTTTTATTTATAAGTTTTTATTCTAAAATAAAAAATGCCGTAAGCTGTTTTTTTCCCCTCAAAATGATCATGTATATTAAGGTGTTTTTCACCAGTGTTTTTTTGGGGGGAGAAATGAAAAGTTACATGTACTGTAAGGTGGGGTGTTTTTTGCCAAAAAATGACCATGCAAGTTTTTTTTTTTTTTTTTTTTACAAAAAAAACGGCCATATATAAAGCAGTTTGTCACAGAGTAATCATATAATAAAGGCTTTTCACCTGTAGGTGGCAGCACAGTATTTTGAGACAAGCTCTTAAGGGGTGGTGACGTTTAACACGGCTTACAGACGTCACTCTCGCTTTTTACCCACACCCGGTGGCTGCAACCATCTTGTCAAAATGAACAGAGATTGTGAAGTGTGCTTGTGTGTTGCGTGGTTCGGTGACTTAAGCAATGACGATGGAACCTTCCTGAAGCACCGTACCACGAGACTGATTCAGGAAGCTGGTTCACTGATTTTACGGCAAAAAAACATAATTTCCCTTTTTTATTCACATTGACTTTCACTTACCTTTCTACTCTGCCCTGTGAGAGGATTACTTTTTCTAAAGCAGGAGAAATTCCTACAAAAATGTGGGATTGTGGAAATGTTTCGAGCCACTTTGGAAAAAAAAAATCTGTAAAAATCAACGTAACATATCAATGTCTTAATTCTCCTTATTTATTTATAGACACAACTACAAAGTAACACAAGCAGATTTATATCTCTTACAGGTTTTGTAGGGCGAAATTAGAATGTAGTACATTTTACTGAACTCTGGGTGGCGCCATAGAGTAAATTAATCCTAATCAAGTGTTGATTACATTTGCTTGCACAGTTGGCGGAATGTTTCCGTGGTTCATCTCATCGTCACTTCGTCAGTGACAGTGATGGAGAAGTTTGACTTTTATTATTAATATAGGTTTTATGTTGTTAATATGCAAAGGTTTTGCCTCAAGGTTTTTCCTCTCAAAAGGAGTGTGTTAATTGGCTCCATTTTTTTCAACCCCCCCACGTACATGACATGTATACATATTTCTTCATTAATATATCCAAGTAAGAATTTTTGGTGTGTTGCTGTAAAGGATTAATGTCATCATACTTCATTTCACTGGGTAACATTGTAATTAAATTGGAATTTTTGCATGCAAAAACTGAATCTGAAAATGCCATTTTAAGGTAAAGTAAGTGTTACTTTGCTTTCGCTCCACCACTTTGCTGCAGCATTCCATTTTCTTGCTGTCCACAATCTCTTTTTGAAAACCCTGAAGATAATTCCAAATAATTATATTTTGGATGCCTCAATATAGTCACATCTCACATCAGTCCTGCCCATGTTTCCATGGCAACTTGGGAACAATGCGCTACTCCTCCACATGATATAGAACGCAAGGGTCAGAAGTCAAACACGCTGAGCAAACTACTCAATGAAACGTCACAATTAAAAGTAAGTTAGGAGATTAGTCATGTGCCGTTTTTGCATTAAACCTCTGCAGCAAACGCGTATGCAAAAATAAGAAGCTTTTTTAATTACAATTTTCCCCATTGAAATCAAGTATAATGCCATTAATCCCTTCCAGCCACACACACCACAATTTCTGTTAAGTACAAAAAACATTAAAAAAAAAACATAATGAAAGAAAATGTACAACAAAGTGGCTTCAAAACGTGTAATGAGGCTACAATAACTTTCTAACAGTCTAGTATTTGTGCATTGATAAGATTGTCCCTACAATAATGAATTAATTGAAATGGGTTGATATGATATGCTGCAATTAGCCAGCAACAAAAGTCTTCCTTTAATTGATTTTTTTTTCTTTTGTCATTTTGGTGAAATCTGCAGATAATGTTTTAATTTCAGAGAGAGGCGTAATTGGATTTCTTTTTTTTTTAGGTAAAAAAAAAACAAAACAAAAGAACGACACCATCAGTCGTTTCTACACACGAGCATTACACACGCACGGAGAGACGCAGCACGCACGGAGCTGAAGACAATAAGTGCACATCAAAACAGAGAAGAAATGTGTTGTTTTGTTTTTTTTTCCTCCGGTAAATAAAAGCTGCAACAAGGCGATAACCGGCGCTGGAAACTATCACAAGGCGGGTGCACTACGATTGTGCTCGTCTCGAAATTGCCTTCACGCGCCCCAACAACAGGCTCGCGTGTGTGCGTCTCCGCCAAATAAATATATAATTGTAAAGACGCGGATTGGCCACACTTGGTCTTATTAGCACGCCGAGCGCTCCGTACCCCGCCAGTGCAGGATCCGGAGGTGTCGGAGGCGCGTCGACGTGCACGCGTGTCGGTGACTGGCTGCTGCGTGTGCGTAAAGGCGCAAAGTAACTTTGTCCCCCGCGAGCCCGCTCGAGCTCTCACTTGGTGTCAGCGCACGGCGAGTCGGCTTCAGAAGCGGACGCGTTTTCTCTCTCTCCGCCGTCCGGATGGATTCTATCAAGATGTTGTTTATGATTTATCAGCACTGGTGGATATTTGTACTCTTCTTTCATCCTTGTCTGGCTCGGACCGAAGGGAATACGATCCGCTACCAGTGCAATGAGGAGGAGGCGGCGGGCACCGTGATCGGAAACCTGGCAAAGGACATGTCCTTGAGTCTGCCCCACTCATCCAGGACCAATTTTCGGATGATGAGGCAGTTTAATGACTCGTTCATCCGGGTGAGGGAGAGCGACGGGCAGCTGAGCGTCGGGGAGCGGATGGATCGCGAGAGAATGTGCAGGCACACTCCACAGTGTCTGGTCACTTTTGATGTGGTGAATTTCTCCAAAGAGCGCTACAGATTGATCCACGTCGAGGTGGAGGTCAAAGATATCAACGACAACTCCCCGGAGTTTGCCAGCGCCGAGTCTGTGGTGGAGATCTCCGAGAACGCAGCCGTGGGCTCTCACATTCCTCTGGACCCGGCGCTGGACGCAGACGTGGGATCCAACTACATCCAAAGCTATCAGATTTCCGTCAACAGTCATTTCAGTATTGATGTGCTCCAGAGAGCGGATGGGGTTAAATATGCAGAATTGGTATTAATGAAGGAGCTCGACAGGGAGACTCAGGCGTCGCTCTCTTTGGATCTGATGGCCACGGACGGCGGGAACCCATCCAGGTCCGGTTCCACCAAGATTACTGTCAGAGTGACGGACTTCAACGACAACAGCCCGGTTTTTGACCAGAACAGTTTCTCTGTGAGTTTGCCGGAGGACGCGCCGGTCGGCAGCGTGATCCTAGACCTGAACGCGGTGGATGCCGACGAGGGAGCGAACGGCGAGGTCGTCTATGGATTCGGGAAACAGGTTTCTCACGAGATCCGGGATCTTTTTCACGTGGATAACAAATCGGGCCGCCTGACCCTCAGAAGCCCGGTGGACTTTGAGGACAAGCGTACATACGAGTTGGACGTGCAGGCCACCGACCTGGGACCCAACCCGACCCCGTCGGTGTGCAAAATCATCATCCACGTTAGCGACGTCAACGACAACGCCCCGAGCATTAGCATCACCCCCATGACCTCCATCACCACGGGTACGGCGCACATCAGCGAGTCAGCGGAGAAAGACAGCCTGGTGGCCCTGGTCACCACTTCGGACCGGGACTCCGGGGTCAACAGCCAGGTCCACTGCACCCTCTACGGCCACGACCACTTCAAACTACGGCAGGCCTACGAGGACAGCTACATGATAGTGACGGCGGCCCCCCTGGACCGCGAGAGGATCAGCGAGTACAACCTCACAGTCATGGCCGAGGACTTCGGGTCACCTCCTCTCCGAAAGATCACCCAGTACACCATCCGAATCAGCGACGAGAACGACAACGCCCCCCATTTCACCAAACCCGTTTACGAGGTATCGGTGGCTGAAAACAACGCCCCGGGCGCCTACCTCGCCACTGTGGAGGCCACAGACGCCGACTTGGCCCACAATGGCAAAATCACCTACAGACTTGTGGACAGTCTGATTATGGGGTCCCCCGTCAATACCTTTGTCTCACTCAATTCGGTGTCGGGGTCCATTTACGCCCTCCGAAGTTTCAACTATGAGGTCATGAAACAGTTGGACGTGCATGTCCAAGCCAGCGACGGCGGCTCCCCGCAGCTGCAGAGCACGGCCATCATCCGCTTAAAAATAGTCGACCAGAACGACAATGAGCCTTCTATCATCGAGCCTCCCCTTTACAAAGGCTCTGCGGATGTCTTCCTGCCCAAAGACGCCCCCGCCGGTTACGTGGTGACACACATAAAGGCCACAGACGCAGACGAAGGCCCGAACGCGCAGTTGTCCTATAAGATCACAGAAGGGGGGCTTCTGGGCTTCTCGGTGGACAAAGACACGGGGAAGGTGCACGTGAGCCGACAGCTGACGTACGACCTAACGGACAATGTCAAAGTGGCGGTGGCGGTCAGCGACAACGGCTCCCCTTCGCTGACCTCCACGGCGATCATACACTTCAATTTCATCGAGGGGACCGTCCCCAGCGTCCCCTCGTCCGCCCAGGACGGCGGAGAGTATCTCTTTGAGTGGGACACGTCCGTGGCCGTCATCATTGTCCTGGCGGGGAGCTGCTCCCTCCTCCTGCTGGCTATCATTCTCATCACAACCATTTGCAGCCGCCGCAGGAAGGAGACGAGGGAGGGCTACGACGAGAGAGAGGAGGCGCCCAAAAAGGCAGAGAGCGTGGAGAGCGGCCGGGTGGACGCCCTGATCGGCGGCCACATGGGCAAAGCTTTCGAGCCGCACCCCTTCCCCGAGCAGCCGCCCATGGCCGCCAGCAATGTTGCGGAGATGACGTGCGAGGACGGGCAGCAAGCGACCGGTGTCTTTGAGCCCAACAACAGGGTCATGGAGGGCAAATTAAAGGTAGGTCAGACGGCGGTCACGTTCATTTAACTAACTGGTGAATCCGGTTAGGTACGAGTCAAGGTCAAGGGTGTAGTCTACTTTGAAGTCACTGCTCTCTTTGACCCTGAACTGAGTAAGCCGTATAGAAAATGAATTTCTGACTCACCGAAAGTGCTTACGAGCCTGATTCCAAAGAAGGTGCGCCCCTGTCTCTATATTTTATCGTGATTGGCTGGCGACCAATCCAAGGTGTACCCAGCTACCTCTACTCACCCGTCACCTTGAAGAGATTGACACCAGTTGAATCATTGAATGATTTCGCCACAGGTGCTTTTGAAGCACTGGTGGTTAAACCCAAACCGAGGCTGGGATTTTTTTACATCCCAGACCTGGATGTCCCCGGTCAAAATGAAAGTGTTTCTTTTATTATTTACCTTTTTATTTCTTCTCTCTTGCGACTCTCAGGGCTATTCCACTCTGCCCGGCTACGGGAAAGAAGCCGTCAGACCAATAACAATATGGAAGGGTAATTCATTCACAACAATCTCAGCGAGGGACCCTCACATCAGCGGCAAGGACAGCGGCAAAGGGGACAGCGACTTTAACGACAGCGATTCCGACATAAGCGGGGACGTGCACAAAAAAGACTCGCCCCCCACAAACGGTGAGCGTCACGCCGTCTGGGCAATTATCTTTCATCAAGGTCAAACAATAAATGTCATTCTCTCCCCGCAGCTCTGTGGGCGTGTACCAGCGAGTGCAAAGTGCTGGGTCACTCGGATAGATGCTGGAGTCCGTCTGCCACCAGGCCCAACACCAGCATGGCCTCCGGGTCCAACCTCTCAACCTTCTCCAAGACGGCCTCGCTTCCTAGGGACAGCAGGAGGGAACACTACTATCCATCGCACGTGGCCAAAGGCAACGGCCTGCAAAGCGTGTATGAAAAAGTCCAACATCAGGAGTTTGATTATATTCTCGTCGGCCCGCCCACACCGGCCAGAATACAAGAAACTGACGAGATCTCCATTCCAGAGTACACAAACTCTTAGAAACGTTTCCTTGTACAGTGCTTTTCAAAGGGGAAGTCGAGTTCAAACTTTTCTTGACAATGATAGGTTCCATGCAACTCCACTCACCTAAAAACGGTGTTCCGATTAATACGCTATTTGTGGAATATGAACCTAAAATCCACCTTTTGTTTATCTGAAGAAGCGTCCATTTTGTCACTTTCTGTTGACTGAAAATTACTCGGTAATGACCAATCGGCCCAATGGAGCCCTGAACAAATACGATGTCATTTTAAGTCAACAGCGAGTGACAAAATGGCCGCCCCCAGACTGCTAATTCTGTGCGGTTATTTGATCCAATCCTTTGATTCTTTAGCTGGCAAAAAATAAATGTACAAAGATATGTTATTTGTGAATCAACGAACCAATCCTTTGATCTTAACATCAAAGTCATTTTACATCAGGGAAAGCATAGAAAGAAGACACCAAGGAGCTGAAATTTCACCCAAATGGTGACATCAAGTTTAAAAAAGCAGGACTACCTAGTTTCACATTTCCAGAAAAGTGGAAAATACTTAATATTGTGAATAGAATATTGAAGAAATTGTCCAAAACATGGAAACAATACTGCGCAAGGTTCAGATTTCACAAACATGATAAAAATCAGAATACTGAGTTCAGACTTAGACCTGGCGCATAGAACATATTTTTGTGATTATTTTTTTGACTCGACTTCCCCTTTAACTGACTCAACTGTGTTGTGATTGGTCGTATGTCATTTGTCTGTTGGCCTATCTTGCGTGTAAGATCATGTGTAATATGCAAAATTTTGTACATTAATAATATATTTTTCATAAGGCTTCGGTGTAAATGATGATGACTTTTATTATGACTTTTCAAGAGCATGTGTTATTTAAAAAGGGACATGGGGCAAGGGGGCTCTTTCTGCTGTGAAAAACAATCAATGTGAACAATGTCAGTGGTAATTTTTTTTTCTTGGTCACGTTGTTGCACAAATAAAAAGTGGAATACGAGTGAGTGTTTTACTCGTCAATACTGTCATCTCCTCTGGGATATTTTCACGGTGCGATCAAGACTTGGAAAAACATAGAAAAAAAAAGGTCATTTTGAATGGTTTAATATGACAACAGGAAAAAAATCAGTTTAAATTGTATTGGGTATTATTTTCATAGATGTATATTATATTTTGCACACACATACAAAAAAACTTCTCCAAATCTTTTTTTCTCTTGCAAAACTCTATGAAATTCTCTTGAGAGTACAGCCCCAAACATGGCATTCAAAATGTACTTTACCAAAAAAAAAAAGGATCAAATTTGAAATGAATTTAATTGTTACATGAACAAAAAAGGCAAACGAAATGACCAAACCCCTCAAAGATATGATTTTTCCAATTATAAACTCATCAAAATGATCTCATCAACATTCCTCAAACTTGTGGGACATCCTGTGCCAAAAATGTAAATTGATTTGACAAAAGAAACTCCCAAATCCCTAAAAGATGTCGCTGTCGACTTACTCTCTGTAGAGAATTCCACAAAATTATGATGCAAAGCTGCTTTGTGGATATAACTTCATCTGATTCCACTAAATAGGGCTGACAAATCAAAATCTTCTTAGAAGCATGTTTTTCTTAATAATTGATACTTTTTTGTGCAAAAATACTCCTAAAATCTGTCCTGATAAAAAAAAAAAATATATAATGCTTTACCAATTAAGAACACGTTAATCGATCCACTTAGTTTCTAGGTTATAAATGGCAATTGATCCCCCAAACTTTCCAATATTTCAATATTTCCCCAGTTATTATTACACATTATTTTTAGTGTAGAATCCTACTAAATTCTACCTGGAAGAAATTCCATCTAAAAAGTGTACTGTGCTTTCTATTGTATGACTAATAAACTTCGTACACACATTCTTAGTGGTATCTGCGTGTATTTTATTGAACTACTCAAGAAGATATAGTTTTGTAATATCATTTTAAATATGGTATTTGTCTGAGAACAAGTTGAGTTTTTCTTCCCTCATTTTCAACCCCCATATTAGGGGGGTCAACTTATAACCGCATAAGTCAGAACAGACCATTTTTTTCTACATATCTGTGTGTAACAAAATTACATTTTATTTTAAAATTGTAATAACATTAAAATATGTTTACTTTCGTCAAGCGCAACCTAATTATCTCCTTGTTTTCAGCAATGAGACTGCGTGGCCCATTTTTTATTTGACAGACTTTGATGCATTATGAAAAGGAGAATACGGCTTGATTCTTCTCATTCGGCCAGTGGACTACGGCATGGATGTCGGCAGGTGGTAGGAGACACAGCAAAGGACAACGTTCCACACCGTGATCTCACAATAGTCGTCACTTGGGTAAAGAACATCCCAAGTAAGATGATCAGCAAATTATGAACTGTACTCCCAAATGGTATCAAACCATCCTGAAAATAAAAATAATTGTAGCTATAGCATGGTGGGGCAGCAAGTGTGTATTAGGTGAGAAACTTAAATAAATAAAAGTAAAGGATCGATAATAACCATTTAAACTTACATAAAAAAACACATGTATAGGAGCAATATCATATCGCTTCAATCAACACTCAAATATATCTGCACAGACCTACTAAGGAGTCATTATACAATAATCAGGCAAAAAAAAGCTTCATGTTCCAATTAATTTGCTCTTAGTTTGGAAAACAGCTGTTCTTGTCATGCTGTTGATACCAGCAGAAATCCTGTGAAATTTTCAAGTACCTCCTGAAGTGTATTCACAGATATGACGAATTTGACCTAACATAACTTACTGCAAAAATATAACATTTAAAAACCTTGAAGGAAATAAAAGATTGAAACAAAATAAATTGTTCCACCGAACTGTTTTTTACGTCTTAACTAATGAATGAAGAAAAAAATTGACAATGTTTTCTCCCTTTAATTATTCATTCATTTATGTATTTTCAATATGGCCATTTCCCAAGCATTACAGCTCATTACTTTCCACACGGAAGCCCATAAAACAATTGTGAGAAGAGGCTAAATGTGGTCTTGCGCTCAACTGATAACATGCACAAGACAGTGTCATCGTCATTCCGCGTGCCGCCTTCAATTTGCATGCAAATACTGCCTTGTTGATCAAATGCGCTTCACAATTGCATATTTTTTCCTCCAAAGGTCAAATAACTCCATCACCTTTCTGATTGCCTTCCAGCATACCAATTATCCAGAAAATGAGGTTCAATCTGTTTCCAAGCAACGGCGCCACTGCATATTTGACTCTCTTACCCTGTTTGTTTTTTTTTTCTACCTCTCCCCGTTCTTTTGCATTTGAAGCGTGAGCGAGATCATGTGACCGGGCCCGACCGCCGAGCTGGCTTTCCGAGCGCAACCTTAATGAATTAAGCCGCGCGCTTGTGTTTGATTGCGCGTGCCGACGCCGCGACGCAGCGCTGCGGATCGCAGAGCTCATTAAACTATTAAGAGGATAAAGGCAGCATTAATCACACTGGAGCACACAAACTGAAACAAGCTCTCCGCCTCCACGGTGATGACACTTATCACTCAGTTTAGACCTTTTTATTTTTTTTAACCCCTAGGTGTCAATAATGGTCGTACGGGTCCCTAATGTTTTGAACCTCTACCTGTTTTGGCGACCTTTAGTCATTTTTAGCCGTCTAGTGTTTTTTTTTATGCTTTTTGTTATGTGTCTAGATCAGGGGTATGCAAATAGTTTGAATCAAAGGCCTCAAAGGGTTCTAAAATTTGATAAAAGGGCTGGAACAGGAGCAGAATGTTTTTGATAACCCATCCCATCATAAATAAAAAATGTGAAATATTTCACTAGAAAATTAACAAAAGTGTTATTCAAGTTCCATGTATTTAACTACTGTATATGAACAGACTATGAGCCGCAATTTTTTTCTCATGATTTGAGCCCTGTGGCTTATAGTCCAGAATCTGCTTATTGCAGTTCATTTTACTAGCCTCCAGGGGGCAATCCACTGGTATAGCAAATGAGTGTATCTGTTCAAGGTGTCAATTTTATGGAGCAAATTTGTGAATTAATGCTCAGCAAGAGTTTTGAAAACCTCGTAGTAAAAATATAAAAATCATGTATAATTATATAAGCTCTTTTTCAAATGTTTGTGACATGTAAATTTGATATAGTTGTAGGTAAAAAAATAAAAAAAAATTCCATATACCATCTTTCTGCATAAATATCTCATGTTCTGACCTGCAGCTTATAATCCAGTGCTGCTTATCCATGACCTTTTTTTTCTCCATTTTTGCTGCTTATGGCGGTGTGGCTTATAGCCCGAAAAATATGGTATTTATTGATATAACTTTACAACCACTGAAAAGTAAATAAAAGCTTTTCTTTTTTTGTGTAGTGCTGACAGTTGCTATTTTCAAGTCTATTCTGCTATAATTCAGGATATTAACATTATCATTCTGTTCCTGACTGATAATTTCTACAAATTTGGCACACCACACTAAAAAGCTTAACGGGGCGCATATGGCTTCTGAGCTGTAGTTTGCCCATGCCTGATCTAAATCAATGGCCCATATCGGGTCGAAATTGACACTAAGGGGTTTAACTCCATGTGTTAATTCCTAAATGGTTTTGAATTGGATTTATTTGATAGCAAAGTTGAAGTCATTCATTGCCATGGAAGAAAATGCTCATCTTTTAAAATAGTAATAATGAATAATTTAATTCTGGTCAAATACGTTTTTTATGGAGAAGAGCTGGCACCCTTGACTAATGCTCACCTAATATAAGCCAATTGAGTACTGTAGTGCTAACTGCGACCATCGGATGAGAGTATTTCCACTTACAGCACAGCTATTACCTACATCAATTCAAAGTGAAGAATGGAAGTCAATCTTTCATGATACCACCCATTTTTACATAGACATAACACACAATATTCTGTTGGCCTTTAAAGGTGCAAAATGCTAAATATACTGGCCCTCTACAGGTTTCTTTTCCTGATAATGCTGAAAGAGTTGAAATACCCGTGTCCCGTATAACATTCGACACTGTATGAGAACGGTCATACGGGTCCTTAATGTAAACTTTGCCATCAAATAAATTCCATTTGCAAGCATTTAGGAATGAACGCATCGTACCGTTTGGAACCTGAACCAGTTATCACAATCTGTAGTCATTTTCAGCCTCGTAGTATTTTCGTTTATGCTTTTTGTTTGATGATCAATGGCCCAAATCGGGTCGAAATTGACACAGAGGGGTTAAAGTGGCACACCCACAGGTAACATGAAGAAGGGAAAAAATTCCTCTGCACGTCATTCGCACTGAGCTGTCAAGAAGAACCTTGCGGCGCAGCGGGAGTCTCCAAAAAGAAGCAGGAGAGTTTTCAGGGTGGCCGCGTGGCAGGGCGACAATGGAAGGACACCCAAAAAGTCAACTAAGTTCGGCTTTGGAGCCTTTCGCGCACCGGGTAAGACAAAGTGTGGCATGCCTGGGTATTACACTACAGGCGATGTGTCTCACCTGCTTGTTTTGAATTCGGCAAAGGTCAAAACTCCCTCAGGAACCGCTGGGCTGCTGAGATACGGAGCTGTGGCTCTCTCCGTCGGCGCCGTCTTGATGCTTTGCGCCTCCATGGCCACTCTCCTGCTGAGGAAGGAAAACCAGAGAAATGTAAGTGTGTCTATGGGAGTTTCACTTGACATCCTCTTGTAGTATTTTGATCATTTTGGGTCATTTTCCCCCCCATATCATTTTTTGCACTTTGAACTTCAACGTGTCACCTTCTGGGTAAAATATAAGCTCCCTAGTGTCTTCTTTCAACGTTTTCCCTTTGATGTGATGCCTTTGATGAAAAGATCTTGGATTGGATCAAATCCCGCACAAGGATTAATCAACCCTTGTGTAGTATTTTGACCATTTACAGGTTATTTTCTTCCGCATCTACAACATAGGTGTAAAATTTCAGCTCCCTTACAATCTTTCAACGCTTTCCCTTTCATGTGAAATGCCTTTGAAGTAAAGATCAAAGGAGGATCAAAGACAGTTATTGGAATATTAGATAAACTTGAATCATTTGACGTAAATAATTGTTGATTCAGGTTTTTATTTACTATATTTTCCCAGCTATGCACATTTTTCCATGTGAGACCACATTGGCGTTATTTGCGTAGGTGAATGGACAGCGTGATACACAAGCCGAACTCAGACTTGCTTTGACTCACTTCAATGCCGCTAATACTAAGACGAAGCGCGGTGTCAAAAAGAGGTAAGATAGACGAGACCCATGTTGCGGGTCCTTTTATTAGAGGGGCCAAATCCTTGACTTGCCTCAAGTGCTGGCAACACACTCTCCACCACTACATTGACCGAGACTCTGGCCAAAAAAAATGATGTGCATTGAATGAGAGACGAATGATAAACAGACACGTGCCCTCTACAGGCAAGTATGGCTTGTCGTCTAGACAAACAGGTTTTCCTAGCTTTTATAGCTTTTAGTTTAGGTTAAAATGTTTGGCTATTGGTGCTCCTGTGTGAATGTTATATATTGATGTCTTCTTTTTTTTCAGCAATGGTCAAAATTGTGTCTAGTTTGAATACAGATTGACATTTTTTTCTTTTAATTTCAGGCATTTTCAAGCATTTTAAGGTTTTTTTTCAGTTTCAGAGTAACCTGTAACCCGTATAAACCCAGTACAAAGTGACATTTGTTGAAAATTGATTAAATTTTTTTGTTATTTTGTTAATGTTTAAAAGATTACAATTTTAGCTATGCTTGTAACATTTTTATAGAAATTAAAATTGTTTGTAGTCACCAGAGCAAGTGTGTGTGAGTGTGTGGGAGGGGCAGGGCGTGCAAAAAGGAAATGAGAAGCACAACTTAAATCCAACAAACAATACCAAAAATAGTTTAATTTTAACCTAAAGTCGGTCTCAAAATGATCATTCGATGTTCTAAAATGTTCCTTGATTAATTTGATAATAGATTGTCGCTTAATCGATTAACCAGTGCTGCAAAAAATAAAAGAGAAGCGCCGTTTAAACCCAACTACCAAAAATAGTCCATTTAAATTAAAGTGGGTCTTGAAATCAATCATCAGAAATGATCCTGGATGAATGTGATCATCGATTAGTTGTCGATTAATCGATTAACCAATGCTGCAAAAAATAAAAGAGAAGCACCGATGAAATCCAACTACCAAAAATAGCTACGTTTTGAATTGAAGAGGGTCTCAAAATGAAAAATCAATAATCAAAAACGATCCTCGATTAATCCGATCATCGACTGGTTTTCGATTAATCGATTAACAGTCCGAGCCCGTTTTAACAGTGATAGGCGGTGATACGAGCAGCTGGCTTGTCATCTTTCACACCTTTAGTTATCAGGCTCGCGTCCCATTCCACCAATAGAAAAAGAAATAGAATATTTCTCATAGCAACGTTCTTCTCTAAGGAAAAACATAATGAGGCCTGTATGTCAATCAACCTTGATGCAAAGACGAAATGTTTGTCAAAGCACATGAATCGCTAGTGAGCCCACCACATATTTCCATATTGACTCACATCTTAATGAGCTTACCTGTAAGGCAAAGATCAGCGGCGGTTTTTGCGCCCCCCCCCTCGCTCGACTCCCGCTGAGCACAAAGCACACGGGCCTTCTCGAAGTAAAAGCAGCAGCGTGCCGGTTTCCCTGCCCCGTTGCACTTGCGCCGCTTCCCCACTCGACTAATGAGTCGTTTTACGTCCCGCGTTTGAACGCTTGCAGGTGTACAGCGCTCATTACAGCATGAACATCAACGGGGAGGTGAGGGAGGGCTCCGTGGAAATCGATTCCGACGACAACGTGGAGAGGTTCAAAACGGGCAGCGGGGACGAGGAGGCCGTGGAGATTCGGGACTTTCAAAGCGTGAGTGACTCGGCGCCGTCGTCGAAAAGGTCGAGCCGACATTCCGTCTGCGTCGCTTTCGCAGAGCCGCGAGTGTAAACATGGCATCTCTGTGATTTGGCGCAGGGAATAACCGCAATCCGATTCTTCGGCGGAGACAAGTGTTATATAAAATCCCAAATCAAAGGCAACCTTCCCCGCCTGGGAGCTGGCAACAAAGACTCACTGATGTCTGACCTGGTATACGCACGCGGCTTTTTCTTGAATGTCACAATTTCCACTTTTTTACTTTTTTTTTTTCCTGCTTGTCCTGGCAGACTGACGAAGACATACCAGTGAGGTTTGATGAAGCGTTCCTCATCTGGGTTTCTTCAGAGGAGCCGCTGAAGGACATCGCTTTCTTGAGCCCCAAGATTTTGGCTCTGTGCGGAGAGTTACCTATTTACTGGCTCCAACCGCTCATTCCCAAAGGTTTGCTTTCAGAAAGTGACTCACGGCATTCCAAAGTCTGGGGGAAAAAACTTGACCCCGTATTGGCTAGCTTTGGTCTATTTCAAAAGTCTTTCATAGTTTATCCCGGTGGAACTCTGCATCAGGGATGTGCCCCAATAGATCGTTATATTATTTGGCATTCAATAAATTGAACGGCACTCCAATCGGTCGAGGTTTTTGGTTGGATAGCGCAAGATGCTAACGTGAAGGCTATGAAGCCACTTGGTACTTTCCCAATAATAGATGAAGGATAGCGGTTACAAAAAGAGCCAAATTAAACTGTTTTTTTAAATCAACGCCATGAGGCCCAACACCGTTTTAATTTCCGTGTGTCCGGGAATTTTTCACTAGCCCGGCCTTATTATCACCCATCTTTGGCTGACTTTGAAAGAGTCATAACATTGTCAAATATAAATATATATTTACTTTCAAGCCTTCAAAACGTTCATTGGCATCAGCCCTAGCCATACCTATTTAAAAAAAAATGGCTGAGAAATATGCCCCCTTTATGTGCAAAAATTGTAAGAATGTAAAAAACAAAACAAAAAAAAGCAAAAGTAACTACGCTGTTTATTTATGAAATCTAAATATTAATTATGTCATAATTACAGTATTATGACTTTTGAAAACGTTTGCACTATGGGCGCTCAGGCTAACCCAATCTTTGAAGTCCCTGCTGAAAGGCTTGCAAATGTCATAAGTTAGCCGCTAGCGCCACCCGGTGATTTTGGGGTGTCAACACAAAAATTAGATTGCGTCAAAATTGACAGTATTTCTAACTTTAAATGGCAGTAAATGAGCCCGACATGGGCTAAATTTGACACCTACAGGGTGTACCTCTCGACCTCTCATTTGCAAGCATTTCGAAGGGATGGCAGCATGTTATATATAAAGTCATCATGTTTTGACAAGCTATGACAATGTCTTTTACCCTCCCAGTGGGTTTTTATGAATTCTTTCCTTTTCATATCACATGTCAAAAAGCCCATGTTGGGTCAAAATTTTCCCCAGGGATTAAAGAAAAAGCACACTTGCCATTGTTAACTTTATTAATTTCTTTTATCTTTCGTTCATTTGAAACAATTAGTTTCCAAGTACAGTTAACACCATGAAAAAGATATTTTGCCACTTGCAGTCGGCTAAAAATGACATCACATGATCTGACTGGTAACAACCAATCACGGATCTGCTTGCGAGTGTCACATGACGAAAAACATGTGAGCTGTGATAGGTCTTTCTTTACCTGTGACATTTTCAGTTGACAGCAAATGGCAAAATGTGTTGAAAAATAGTGTAGTTACCAAGTTTTAACTTGGCTGTTCCTAAATCTGTTAACTCATCCACTGCCATTGACGGCTATAGACGTCAAAGATTAATTTGAACTTGGCTGTTCCTGAATCTGTTAACTGAGTCACTGCCATTGGCTGCAATTGACATCAAAGATCTATTTTTAGCTGGGCTGGGAGTGGATTAATTCCTAGGCTAAGGTAACTGAACAAAAAAGAGAAAAACATTCAACCAAATAAACTAATTGGCACAGTACTGATGAGAATCTATTAATTTCTTTGTCACCTCACGAATAATTTTCTACAATTTGTCCAAATTACCGCCTTCAGTTCGGAATAAATGTCAAAAGTCAAAGGAAAAAGGTAAACGCGCGGCACTAAACGTGTCTGAAAAAAGGTTGACAAAAGTGCATCGATGGCTCACACGATAGGTCAACCCCACCGCCTTCTGCCGTTTCAAATATGGGGCATACAGTATGAAAAGCTCTTTTCCAAAACGCTACAAATTGCTTTGATGACTGTTATTAGTCTTATTCTTTCCTACACCATAGCTGCAAATTTCACTAACATCATTTTTTTTTATCCTATCGCAACAATTTCAGTCTCAAAATGGTAGAATAATACAGTCAAAATGAAAGGCATTAAGAGGGTCGTGGCCATGTCTTTTAAATGGGGCTTTCATCCTATTTGATTTCATCTTATCTTTTTCAAACTCTAAATCCTTGTAGTGTTGTTTTAGTAGTGATTTGCACTTCCTATTGCTGTTTTGTATCTCTATCCACTGGAACAAAACCATTAGCCCAAGGACATCACCAGACTTTTATTGACTGTTGTGAATGTGTTCTATGAACACTATATAATACCACATATCTCATTATCTCTCACAGTACAGTAGCGATACCTTAACTCTATCCGAACAGCGATAAACTAGATATTCATGTACACAGTGACTGCGGTGATTTTTTAAGAAGATTCGAATCTAGCTAAGTGACTCATCCTCAGCTAATGTCAAGAAGGAATAATGATCTGCACCATTCTCACAAAGGCTGTTTTTTTCTGTGGTTTTTGCTCATATGAAGTTCTGATGGCTCACCATTGAGAGCTGCCACTAAAACAAAAATCAGTGTAAAATGTCATTGTTGTGCAGAAAACAAATGTTTTCACAAAATGCTTATTTTCTCCTTTTTTTTGTCCAAAATAGCTCAATGTCACTCCAATTACCCATTTTCCAACAGTCATTACTAAAGAATGGAATTTCTTCTGTTGAAGAATTTAATCTAATCCAGGGTTCTCAAACCAACGGCCCGCTGGCCAATTTTGGTCCGCAAATGGCTTTAATCTGGCCCGCAAGATTATTTTGTGACATAAGTGAGAATGGAAATTAGTTGAGTTGTTTCAATAAATGAAAAAGTTGAAAAGTTTTAAAATAATAGTAAATTGAATGTTTTATGATTAAAGGTGATGTTGTGCTCATATTATATTCGACAGAATGAACTCTTTTATCGCCAGCGTTATTGGAAAAAAAAACCTCTAGAGGGTTAGTATATTTACAATTTGAACTCATCTTTCAAGGCCAACAGAAAATTGTGTGCTATGTCTGTGTTAATATGGGTGGTAACATATGAAAGGTTGACTTCCATTCCTTACTTTGAATTGCATGTAGGTAATAGCTATGTTGTATGTGTGGAAACACTGCCACCCAATGGACACAGTTATCACTACACTGCTCAATTGGCTTATATTAGGTAAGCATTAGTCAGGAGTGTCAGCTACCCTCCTTGAATTAAAAAAAAAGTATTTGAGGAGAATTTTATTATTGTTATTACTATTTTAAAAGATGAGAATTCTCATCCATGGCACTGAAAGAGTTAAAAAAGAGGAATAAATCTGAAGTTTTAAAGTTGTATGAATATATACAATGATTTTATTTGTCCACCCCACTTGGGAATAGATTTTCCTCGCAAGCTAAAATGAGTTTGACATCCCTGATCTAATCTTTCATTTGGTACCAAGCACGTTTGCACCTGAGGGGTTGCCGTTTGGTAAAACGCTTAGCACCGAAAGAGTTAACTCTACTAATGCTCGACATACTTCTGCCAGTAACAGAAGTGAGCGAAACACATGTGAACACACCACGACAAATACCGTTGCATTGTATGAAAAGAAAAAAAAGAATACTTATGAAATATGCAAGGCCACTTCATATCACTGCTGGTAATTGAATAATTCATCACGTTTGAGAAGCTTGGGGCTTACGTAGGATTGCACTTGGGAGGACACGGTGGGCGTCTTGTGAACACTGACCCAATACTCTGTCCTCTTGTGGCCGCCCTGACAGATGGGGTGAGGAGGAAGAGGAGGAGGAGGGACTCACAGCGGGCCAAGCGGCAGGCCCGGATGGAGATGGCGGAGGTGACGGGAAAGGAGGACTCCTCCAGGTTTGGGGAACACGGAGGAGAGGAGGGGCTCCAGTCGGATGTGGGATCGGGAATCAACCCCGACAATCCGTATCATGTGAGTTGAGCGCGGCGTACTCGAAACAAGGCTTCAAAGCTGCTGAATTTTACATGAGCCATCAAGAGGCGTTTACGGAGCCCTGCAGCAACCCTTGAAAGCAACATCAACCGTTGAAACTTTGCTGTTTTGTCAACACTTTTACACACGATCGCTTTGCATGTGTCTTGCTTTGTTACAAAGGATGTTGGAGAAGGAATAGCCTAGTTACCAAAACACGCATGCGCCGGATGAATGATGAGATCGGATATGGGATGAGATGTGAGCTATCAAAATAGCTTTTGGATGAGGTGAGGTTGGATGAAAGGTGAGATGAGAGATAGGGGATGGGGTGGAATGAGACAGGATGGACAGGTTATGAGACGAGTTCAGATATGAGAAAAGAGGTGATATGAAATGAGATGGGATGTGATGAAAGAGGATGCGATGGGATATGAGACAAGCTTTGGTATGAGATACGGTGAGGTAATATGAATGAAGTGAGATGAGGGATGGAAGAGATGGAATGAGATTGATATGAAATGAGGAGGGATCAGATGGTGAAATGAGAAGCGCTATGAGAGATGCAAGATAAGTAATGGGGTGGGATTTGATGAACTGATGATGGGATGGGATGAGACTGGATATGAGATGAACGTGATATGAGATGTGAGATGGGATGAAGTGAGATGAGGTGGTATGATATAAACAAGATGATGACTGAAAGGAAATTGGACAAGATATAAGATGAAAAGTGAGGAAGTGACATGAGAAGTAAAATGAGAGATGGGCTGAGATGAAAGTTGAGATGAGACATGAGGAATTGGGTTTAATGAGATTGGATGGTTTGGATTAAATGAGATGAAAGGTGAGATGAGACATGAGGATTGGGTGAATGAGATGAGATGGGGAAATACTAGATGAACGGAGATTTGAAATGAGATACTAGAGAAGAGGTAATATGAGGGATGAAAAAAAAATATGAGATTGGATGAGATGAGATATGAACTGAAGTAATGATGGTCTTTAACACATGAAGAAGTCAAGAAACTCATGCTATTAGCTCTTGAAAATGCACAATTGTGAAATGAAAAAACCTTACGGGTCATAAAACATCATCCACATCATAAAGCTGACTGAAAAAATAACAAGATGTGCAAAGCTGTTGTCAGGACTACAGTTCCTATTTTAAAGAATATAAATTATAAAATACACTCCATTTTTATTAAGATTTTTATTTTATTTAGCAAATAATCCCAACAATATTTCTTTATAATGTAGACTATATAAGCATGAAGCTACAATTTATGAAACTGAGCTCCTGGGTGTTTCCATACTTTTGACTGGCATTGAAGAAGCAGACAATTGTTGATAGATATAGACACATGAATCAAAAATAAAAAGAGGCAGAAACAAAGAAAAAAACAAGCCAAAGATTTATGGGGTGGTAATGAATAGAAATGTGGTGTTAAGTATGTCACTTAGCAATGAGTGTGTTGCATTAGCAGCCCTAACTGCGGGTCACCTGGGCAACAGCTGCCACCCCAAGTTGTTAAACTTATAAAAGTGATGCGAAAACTCCCATCGCTTATAAAAATTCATACTGCCTAAGAGAACCCCAGTCACATGTTTGGCCGGATGAGCGCTTTGGACTTTTTTTTTTTTAAACTCCAGACCATCTAAATTGCAAATGAGCATGAATTTTAAAAAAGATCGCTCATCAAAATTAACAGCGCTTGAAAAACTTGCAGCGAGGCGGAGGCACCGGGACCGTCGCCGGCGCCGACGAGGGAGGCGCCATGACCTTTGACTCCATGCTGGACCACCAGGGGATCTGCTGCGCCGAATGCCAGCGCGGCTATACGCACTGCGAGAGAATATGCGAGCCGCTACGTGGCCACTGGCCCTGGCCGTACAACTACCGAGGATGCCAGGTAGCTTGCAGAGTGATTATGCCCTGTCGCTGGTGGGTGGCACGCATCTTGGGCATCGTGTAGGTGTGCACGCAATTCGCCCAAGACCCCGAAGGTCTCTCAACTTTTTGCTTGTGTGCAGCTACACTTTCTTTTTCAGTTAGACTAGCAGAGAACGTTTTGCAGGCTAGGCATGCAAGAAGGCGCGCAAAAATTGTGTGAATGCTGAGAAACACACATCGTAGGCTAGCGCACCAATGATGAAAACTTGAGGGAAATTGTTGGTATAGTATTTCACCCAAAAGGACACTGGTTTTCAGCTTTCAAAGTCATGCTATTATCATTCGTCAGCGAACCAAACCGTAATCGTTAGTCTGCCGGTCCATGGTTTTATTTCACCCACACTTCCGTCATCAGAAGAAGAAGGCGTTTTAGGGATTTTTGACGGTCCGTCATTCTTCGGCAGAACGGGCATCCATCAGTTCCCCGCAGATTGCCGATCTCTGCCAGTGAGTGATGAATACAACGACGGCCAACTAAACACTTTCTATCATTGATACATTTGTTGAGGTTTCTCGTTATTCGTTGGCAAAATGGCCGTCTGTCAGTAACAGACACATGCAAAGTCTGACATTCCTGAGGGACTGTCCATCTCAAGAAATACGCAGATCGGTATTCAGTATTTACTCGCGATCAGATAATAACGACAGTGAAAGGTGCTCATTTAAAACCCTCTCAGTCCAGTCCACGATGGCCTATGTCCTGTGGGCTTGATCATTTGAATCAGGTGTGTTTCAAAGAAAAACTTGAAAAACATGCAGAATGCAGTTTGACGCTTCAGGAGTAAGAGAGCTACTTACCCAAGGTTATTTTTATACATCCTATTCCAAGGAAATGTGAAAATAAGTGATAAAGAGGTGGCTCTATTAGTGTGACATTTGATAAAAAACGGAGTGAAATACTGAGGAACTTTTAAGTGGAAGGCAGACAGTTGGACACAATGGGCCATAACACCAGTGGGATTAAGTTGATCAGTTGTCTCGTTTTAATGGGGACTATCCTGATTTTACGTTGGTCCATCAAAGCAATTGTTTGAGCCATGTGTATTTCAATCGCACAGTTGTCATGCGATTTATACGATAGACAAATTATAAAGGAATTATAACTGCTTCCTTTCACAATCCATCGTACAGGAACTAGAACTACTACATGCTTCCGTGTCAATGAATCATGGGAAGTGAAATCAGATCATAGCGAGTTGAGCTTTCTGGCAGTGTGTTTCCAGCAAAGTACGGTGTGCCAATTTTCCAGTTTCATGAACACGTTTTTGCAACTAAAGACCTCATATTCGACGAGAGATAGCGACAAAGAGAAACAGAAAGAAGCGAGTACTGTACTGTCAAAGTCGGTTGACTGGAGGTGTGAACACAGTGAAACATCTCGAACGTCAATAGAAATACTTGTTCAATGCACCAATCAGCAATGACAAGTCTGTGAGAAGATTGAAGCGGGTACGTGGAAACATTTATTACTTATTTGACAAAAACAGAACAGTCCCATGCCAATTTTAAGTTTGAGGGTCAGTGGATAAAAATTTTACGACTGATAAGACCAGAACCAAGCAAAAAAGTTGGATGATGGTGAGTGAAGAGTATGGCGCCGTTGAGCTGTCATTCAAGATCGCATTTAGCATTAGCTAAAGTAATAACACAACCACCGGTCACCAGATTGACTAGCGATCAAATTTGTCATAAATATTTCCTCTTGAGAATTGCATATTTCATTTTCAGTGAACTTGTCCTGTCCCATTTTGTATTTTTTGAAAATCTAGTCACCCTTGATATCAAGCGGATGAATGATGGATAGGTTTGAAGAACCTTAATTTTGCATCATGTTATTAAAGCATTGATCCGGTTCTCCATTTTTGCATCAACTCATTTTTATTGCGTTTCTCAGCATTCACATGCAGTTTTGGTAATATCATTTTTTATAAGCAGCATTTGTCTTTGTGCACGCACTAATGTAAACACAGTGAAAATTGGCCTCAGTTAACAATTGTATTTATTGTAGATGCACGCTGCATCTGCGCGACACGGCGTCGCTTGTGTGAGGGCGGCATCTTCAATAAATTGTCATTAAAGTATTGGCTGGCCTTGATGTGGTTTTTGTATGTCACATGTTGTTTCCATGGTTCCACTCGGTACCTCTCTGATAAAACTAAAGTGACAGCGAGGTCTGCCGCTTCTTCCATTCACAGCTCCCAATGTGTTTGAAGGCAATGCAATTTGCGCATGCTGACATCTGTATTGATGTGAACTAATGTGAGATGAGTGTCGCGGGGATGATGGAAAATATTTCTATAAAAGTGACATTTTGATTAAACCTTTTTCTTCTCTTCGCCCGGGTGAAAGGAGTAGAGGGTGTGGATGCTGAGCGGCCTGATAATGTGATCACAGACTTTTCTTTGGTTATTTGAGCTTTTAGGCTACTCTGAATAGCTGCGACAAAAAAAAAAAAAAAAAAAAATCAAAAGAAAATCTGATTACTATCTCCAAAGCCATATGCCACCTCTCTAAATAATTGAGAGGAGACGTGTTGCGATCAGGATGATTTCACACAGTGTGATCCAGGCACATCAAACTACAACAGATGTGAAATTGCATCATATCTGCCAACACGTAAAGGCGCATTGAAACTCAGCAGTGTGAGGAAACGACACAAAGAGATGCTTGTCTCTTCTGCGGGAGATTTGTGCGGGTTTTCATGGGGGTAGAGGTGCTTATCACATCTGCGCCGCTGATAAGACGTCCTCTGTGCTACCGTAGGCTATATAATATTAATCCCTCTCCCACGTCCGCACATGCACTTAAAGGAAGGTGACAAGCGTGACATATCCAGGACCTCCTGACGACTCGTGCTCTGCATGGCAGCCGCCAAAAGAGCCCCCCGAAGTAGCCTCCAGTGATGTAAATTTGCAGGGGGAGTCCAATTTCCATCACGGCACTGTCACTGCCACGGTCATTAAACTAAATCATCCCGCTGCGTGTCACAGCGCTCCCTTCAATCACCGACTTATATGTGGACGGCGGATTGCGGTCGCCCACAACAACGGTGACGTTTGGACCGGAGTGATGTGAGGGGATCACGGGGATGGTGTTTGAGGAGCTCAAAGCAAAGGGGGCGGTCGGAATTTTTAGGGGAGCTCCGTCGTAGGGTACGGCGAAACGGTTTTGCCGACAATCCAAATAAAGTAACGGTCAAAAGTGTCTTATTTCTTGTCTGTGTACTCATTAGAACGATTTCCCTAACCCTTACCCTAACCCTAACCTGCCCCCGTATGTCGATCAATCAGCTTCCCTTGCCTTTTGTGCCTGTCCAGCTGTTTTGCGTTCTCCTAATTTAATGTGAGTGTATTTAAGTCCCAGTTTAGGTCCGTTTTGTTGTCGGGTGATTGTCTGAGCGTCTTAGTGCCAGACAGTCCTTCAGTTCCTAGTCTACGGTTTCTTCTATGCGAGTTACACCCCTGCAAGTTTCACCTGTCTACCGTTGATGTTTTTTCGTGAGTTAGTTCAGTTTCCAGTTTTGTTTGTACTTTGTATTGATTTGCTCCAGTTGTTTCTTTTTTCAGTTCCTTATTAAACTTCCATTTTTTGAGCCACAACCTCCCAGCCTTCCTGCATTTTTGGGTTCCCCCTCCTTACAAACATTGTCCATGCCATGCCATGACAAAAAGTCTGCTCTATTTTCCTGAGATTTAGATGTTCTATAAAGGTAATTTTTTTCAGGTGTTTATTCAGGTGTGTTTTTTTTTTCCTTTTAACAAAATACTGTCCAAGGCTTAATACTTAACCAAAAGTAGTTGAATAGTTTTAGTAATTCAATACTAATCTAATACTAATATGTGTTGTTCTTAAAATAATTCATTTAATTTTGTTAAATTTATTGAATACTAATTGATTACTTCAGTACATAAAATAAATTATTACTCTACTATGTAATTACAAAAGTAAATTTTGGTATCTAAAGTAATAGATTCCTTTGGTGCTTGATTACTAATGAAATTTTTAGTCCATCAAGTAATCAATTACTTCTGTAACTGATTGATTCTTGATTACCTAAAGTAATGGATTACTTTTCACAATTCATCTTCATACCATACTTTTCAAGTACTAAATACTTGAAAAAAAATGTACCTGGGACTGAATATCTGGACTCTGTTGGGGGAAAAAAAACAAACCCCAAAAAAACACTGAATGCACCACATGCATAGTTAGCGGCTAGCGCTAACAACATGGACTTGAGCTGTGTAATGGCAGCACAATTGACTAGATGTTCTATAGCATATGAATGGGTAATGGAATATGATTTTTAATATAATGCATATTATCTGGCTAAGACGTGCACAAACTCTTCCTCACATATGACAATAAGTTAGAAGAAAAGTTTGAAGTTTGAAGAAAAGTGGGAAAATTCCTTCAGTGTTTATCCCAATGGCCGATTCAAGTGAGCATTGATTTGTTCAGTCCTCTCGCGAGGCAGAATAGTTACCGCAATAACCGAAAAGGTAGACTGAAAATTTGGTCACCTGTACAACAAACGGCCCACGCATCAAATGAACAGTCCGACAACGCGTTTCGACGCGGCTTCACCGAGCCCGGGCGCCTGTTGCTGTCAGCTATTTCCTCATCTCAGCATTATCTTCCGCCTTCTTGGAATATGTTGATACAGCGGCACGAGACAAAGGCGTGCGTCTGCGCGAGACAAAAGAAGATGAAAAGCACAAAGAGAGGCAGAACAAAACCAAACAACAACACGGCAAAAAACACCCCCAAAAAAAGGCCGCATTTCACCACAAGCAACGAGTGAAAAATGGCATTCAAACAAAAGAGGGAGCAACAAGAGTGGAATCTGTTATCCCGAGGCCCTGTTTGCAGAAAGTCTTGTTTTCCCTTCTTGGTCTCATAAGAGGAGACATACAAACCCCTATTGAGGAGAGGAGATGAATGCGTTAGCGAGCGTGCTCAGCGTGTGAGACGGCGCATCCCTCTGGAGCCAAGCTTACCCGGGCAACCCTGCAGGCCCTCGGAACAAACAGAGCTTTGTGAGCGCTGACCCACTGTGCCCAGCGGCCGCACTGCAAACCTCCACTTGTGTGCGAAGAGAGCAGTAGCAAAAAAAAAAAAAAAAAACAAGTCTGTGGCAGCGGCGGGCGGAATTCGCTCAACTCTCCACCTGCGTTTTCATCAATGTGAAACAAGAAAACGCAGGCGGGAGACGCCGCCGCTGTGACAGCTGAATTAAAAAGCCACTCGGAAATGCCTCTTGTCCGAGATTTATTTTGTGGCACGCTCTAATCAAGGCCCCCCTACGCTCCCTCGAGGTCCCTATGAAAACGTCAATAGCTGCCCATAAATATGCCTGCTGTTGACCAGGAGGCATTAGAAGTGTGAAGTGAAGCACTCTGCTAGTCACGGCGGCCTACATTTGATTGCATGTTTTCCATTACATCCAGACATGAATGAAATAAACAGTAGTGACAGTCCATTTTGCACCTTAACCACAACACAGAAACCCTTTTAGGCTTTGCTCATTATGCTTTCTTTTCTTTTTTTTTTCTTTCCCTGCTAGAAAGCTCGCTGGTACATTCAGCGACACACATGCACACAGCCACTTTTGCACTAGCAATAAACAGCCAAACACTAGTGATTGTTCCATTTCCGTCTCCCCCGAATAGTCCGAAATAAAAAAAAAGAAGGAGATGGGGGTGATACAAGGCTTAAATGCTTTTAATCCCATGGTTGAGTGACCACTCGCAGCCCGGCCAATGAGTCTGACATTTGCAGCTCTTTGTATTTCTTGAACATCTGCAGGAGAGCCCTCTCCAGATCCCATCCTGCCCTCCCTTCCTTTTCTCATGCTCTACATTTAATATGCAAGCTTTTAGGCATGTTGGAGCCAAATGTCAATAATGTCATCTTCACGCAAGGAAGGAATATTGCTACTCAGCCATGAAACACAATTGTGGCCTTGATGTAGAGCAGTGCTTCTCAAATAGTGAGGCGGGGCCCCTCTAGGGGGGCGAGGATGACCCCAGGGAAAAGGCTTTATTTTTCTCATGTGAAGTGTAGTTTTTTTTTTTTTTCATGCATTTTCATGCACTTGGTTATTTTTTCTATTTTAGACTATGCTGTAACCTGTTTAAAACTGTAAAAAATAATTAACAGTTGTTGAAAGTTGATTTATTTTGTTCCTTTTTGTTAAAAAGGATGCCGATTTAGGTATACTTACACAATTTTTATCTGTAATATTCTTATTTATAGTTAGTGTGTTGAGTGGGGTAGGGAGCGTGATTAGTTTTCTCTTTCCTTGAGGCGGCTTGGCAAAAAAATAATGGAGAAGCACTAATGTAGGGTATCATTACACCTCACAAATGTTAAACATATACATATATATATATATATATATATATATATATATATATATATATATATATATATATATATATATATATATATATATATATATATATAGATGCTCCTCTACATACGAACATTCACAGCTATGATCAGAGTTGCCTGTAAGTCAGATTTTGTATTTAGTGTATTTTCTGTAATACGAACTGTATACCCTTCCCTTGTTGATAATGTCGTGCATGGGTGCCTGGGAAAGCTTAGCTTTTTTGCAATGTATTGCTAGATAAAGACAAAAATAACCCAGGTAGGAATTATACATTTCCTGGGCACTAATAAACAGGGATGGGCCCTAAGTGCTGTGGAATACAGTACATTACACAGGGAGAATGTGCTGATAGTCTCAGTGATAATTAGGCAGGAAATGTTGTGAGAGGCCAGTCATTGCTTCAAAATAAACTTTATCGAAAAAACATGCAAACAGGAAACTGAAGTACCTGGCGAAAACCAACATGGGCACGGGGAGAACAAGCAAACTCCACACAGGAAGAGTGGAGCCATAATCGAAACCAGAAGCTTGAGACAAAACAGAGACTGCATGTATCAAAGAGAAAACATACAAACACAAAAAAGAGCAAATTAAAATTGTGTTATATTTTGAACCGGAACAAATCTCAAATCCAAAGAAATTTATTGTTTCAATCATCGAAAATCCTTAGTCCACCCAAGACTGCGGCGAATGAGCATGACTGCCTTCAACATACAGACAAGACCAAAACCCTTAAAAAGTGATCTTAAGAGCAGGATCAAAACCGAGAACTATCTCATGACCAATCGCCAATTTCGATAACAACATGGATACCTCACTGAAATAAAAAACTAGTGCATTCACTCCCAAAACAATGCCTTTTGCATGTGCAAATATTTCACTACGAATAAAATCGAACACAATCGCTTGCAAAATATGGAATTCCATTCTGGAAAACACTGAAAAGCTCCCTTTTTACAATTACAGACGAGCAGTCTTAAATCCTTATGTCAGCCGTCAGCAAATTCACCTAACACCTGTGACAGTGAAAAGACAGGCAATAAACTGCAGCGCTCGATCAATAACCACTTTATTGTAAAATGAACGGCTAATGTCGATAAAGAAAACATCCAACCGGCATTTCTGTCATCCGTCAGTCTTTTACCCGCAGACACGCTCTCGCAATCCTCTTCTTTCTTCCACTTGCCCCAACCCAGTCATCCAATCACAAATCACAGACACCTTCAGGGTGTCACGCAGTCACATTTTTGAAAATTCATTCAATCATTCTTGGAACACAACTGTAGCTCTGCTACGATACAGTACAAAGCTGGAAATATTGTTTTTCTTTTGTGGAACAGTTTTGCTAATCAATGACCTCGATTGAGGAGTAATTTTCTAATTTTAAAGAGGTACTTTTGCAGGTTAATTGCAGGGACCAGATGGGTATGAGGGTATTATGAAACTACAAAAAGATTTTTTTAAGCACTTTGATGCAGTTAAGATTTTTTTTTCTGTTTCAGAATAAACTTTCACCTGTACAAACCCTGTAAAAAGTAATCATTTGTTGAAGTTTGTCGAGACTTTTTGTTCTCTTTTTTAAGGGGAGCTTTGCGAGAAACAATCGCTTAGCACTGCATTCATGCAAAGTACTTCCTCCTGTAGTTGGTTGAAAAAATGATATACCGTATTTTCCGCACTATAAGGCGCACCGAATTATAAGGCGCACCCTCAAATAATGACATTTTAAAACGTTTTCCATATATAAGGCGCACCGGATTATAAGGCACACCCTCAATTAATGACATATTTTAAAACTTTTTCAATCACAATATAGTAATACTCAAAGTAATAACAATAATAACGCAAATAATAACTCTAAACTCTCAATAGCATAATAACGCATTGTCAATATGACCAACCTTGTTCAACTGTAAACACGAAGAAACAGGTAAATCTTACTTTATCAGTTCATTCCACATCTCCGAAGCTCAATATTGATCCACATATAAGGCGCACCTGATTATAAGGCGCACTATCAGCTTTTAAAAAAAAATGCTTTTAGGTGCGCCTTATAGTGCGGAAAATACGGTACTATTACTATACAGTGAGTCGTTCAAGTTCCGACTGCCTCCAAGGCCCTCAAGATATTTAAATGAGGTTGGATGAGATTATATAAAATAGTCGGGGGACGGGGCCTATCCCAGGAAGGAGTTTGAAGAGTGAATAGTGAGCAAGCACGTCAACGATTGGTCAGTCGACTCCAAAAAAAAAAAAAACAAGATTGTTAAACCCCCTACTGTATAGTCGACATGTAGAAATCTGTACTCCATATGCGTGGGTTCAGTATAAATGTGTTTTTTTTTTTCACAATGCACTGGGAAAAGCAGTCTTTTTCATTTTACCTTTGTAAGAATATTGCAAAAAGCAAGCGCATGGAGAGCAATACACAAGGTCTTCTGACGAACATGACAGCTGCTGTCACAAGTTATGCTAAACACTGAGCCGCTTCGTGATGACGAACACAATTGCTGACAGTTACTTGGAACAGAGTGTTCAAAAATAACCAGCATTCATAAGACATATGCTTATTCTCCATGCGTGTCGCAACAAGTTATTTGAAAATGATTTGGATATTACAAACAATAGTGTTTATCTATCTAACAGTAGCATAAAGTGACCGGCTGAACAATTAAATGAGCTCCCGTAAAAGACAATTGGTACCTTTGTATACAACTGTAATAATAAATATGTAAAGGGAGCATATTTTTTTTTCAGTGTTCATTCGTTTGGCATGTTTTACTTTGGTGGTGTCCCATTGATTTTCAAATGTAAAATGAAGGCCTTGGTTCAGCAATTAGTCTGAGGTCACTAATTTTCATTGAAGAATGGTGACATAGGTTGTCCAATAAAAACATGATGAGAAAATTGTTTGTCTGGTCTCACCTCTCAAATCACCTTTATTAATTTCTGTCTGGACGCTCTTCTACGTACAAAAAAATCGATTTACAAACATTCCGAGATACGAGTAGCCTGTAAGTCAGATGTTGTATTTAGTGTATTTTCTGGAATACTAACGTAAACGAACTTTCTGTCCAGCACATTTTTCCCGGCTGATTGTGTAGAGCTGGGTTTTCACGCAAAATCTCAGCTGTTTTTTAGTGATATCACAAAACAAAGAGTAAAATGACCTAGGCGGGAAAAATACTTTTACCAGGCGCTAATTCAAAGGGAAGGGCCACAAGTGCTATGAAATACAGTACATTAAACAGCTCGTGGTAGCTGAGGTTGTTACGGTGTTATTTCCATAAAAGAAGGGAGCAGACTGAACCAATGTCCGAGTCCATCCTTGTTCACACAGGAATATTATCAAAACGGAGAGGATCGTGTAAAGGTTATGATGTCCCCAGCTGATTCAATTAAGAGTGACACACAGGTCTGTGTGCACCGGTTAGAGAACATGGAAAGGTATTCCATTTGCCTCGTTTATTAATTGCGTTTTTGTGGGCATATACACACAATCATAAACTTGCTGAAGCACTGACAGTGCGCAATTTCAGGTATTTAGGGCAAAAATAAGTCAAGGAAAAACAGTTGCTTTGTGCAAATTCAGCGTTATACTGGCGAGGAATTCTGAACACACTTAACTCTTTCAGTGCTGAGAATTTTTGGCAAAAGAAACATCTAGAGGGCTAGTAGATTTAGCATCTTCACTCATCTGTCAAGGCCAACGGAAAATTGGGTGCTATGTCTATGTAAATTTGGGTGCTATTATATGAAAGGTTGACTTCCATTCCTTACTTAGAATAGCATGTTGGTAATATCTTTGTTATATGTGTGGAAAAACTGGCTATATTATTGAAGTATTAGTCCAAGGTGTCAGCTACAAAACAAAATATATGATTTATTATTTTATTACTATTTTAAAAGATAAGAATTCTTGTTCATGGCATTAGCTTAACCCGCACCAATTAAATGATTTATGGATATGAAGAATTTACAAATATAAGATTTATTCTGTGTTGCTATTGTTTTTACATTGTCACCAATTCTCCAATTCCAGAATTTGACACTCAAATTAAGGGCACGTCCCAGACACAAAGTGCATCCTTAAGTTGGAGAATGACTAATTCTTAGTTATTTCCATGCCTTATTTTCAATCTTGTATTTTATGGCCCTATAAATGTCAAGCAAATTCCTCATTCTGGCATATGTGTTTGAGGGCAAAGAGACAGAGCGAAAGAAAGATTTCCTTCCAAAAATAATGGCCCGGGAGGTCGCAGTATGAGTATCCTCGCCAACAATCATCAAGCACGTTGGCAGCACGCAAACAAACACAAAGCACTCTCCAATTATAGCGTGGCATTAGCAGTAGTCGGAGTAGCGGTAGTGGGATTACACTCCCTGTGTAATGAAACATTATAGCAATTCTCTGTGTGCAGCAGCCACAGCAGGATTGTTTTGCTCCATGTGCCGCAATCAGCGCCACACAAATAGAAAATGTGTAGAGTGCTGTTGCTCTAAATTGAACACACAAAGGGATTTTTTTTCCCCTTTTTCCCCGCTTTCTACACGCGCAGCTCATTGAGTAAAATGGCGGCGGCTTTGAGAGATCAGCGGCAGATGTCAACAGAAAAGCCTTCGATATACATTTTCAAAAGTGCTGAAGGAGGTAGCATGTTTTTTTTTTGGGGGGGGGGTCACAGATCAGATAACACATCCCTGATCTGATGGTTTTGGTATATGTTGATGGACGAAACCAAAGACGTTTTACCTGGGGGAAATAATGGAGATTTGGGCAAATAACTGGGTTCTCGTGTAGAATGCTGTTTGCTGTGTGAAATCTGTCAATCAAAAAATCCTGCAGATATGAGCTTCTGTGTTTCAGCTATCTAAATCTATCTCTATTGGATCTGATATGCAGTCCACCACATTTATTCTGCTTTCACCAAATGACATTTTTATGAACTCTTTCAGTGCCACGGACGAGAATTTTCGTCTTGTGAAATACGTAGGTTTGTGCCAGCGACAAGAATTCTTATTAAATATATATTTTTTTGTTTTGTTTATTTTAATGAATGACAGTTGACACTCGTGGCCAGTGCTCCTCTTAATATGTCAATCGAACCCTGTTGTAATGTAGTTATTACATACGCGAACTGTTATTTTGCCATTAAAAACACAATTGCGCTGTTCTTGTTCATGTTTTATGAAAAGGTACGACTGTTGAAACGTTTTAGATGCTACTAAAAATGTCCCCAAAATTAGGGTGCATCTCATACACTGATGGGTCTTATATTTGGGGAATTACGGTATTGCAAGATTACACGATTAAGTGGGATTCATCACATTTTACAATACTTCTTTAAGCTTGTAATACATATTTATTCAGATGAATTAAAATGAATGTGAATTTCAAAACAAGTATTTAACTTCAATCTCTGGTGTAAAAGAGCTTTTTTCTTTATCCTTTATAATCATCGTTCTTTTTCTTGTAGTCTTCCCAGGAAACAAAAATCCTCTCAACTTTCAAATTTCGGTTCTGCACATCAGCACCGCTCTCCAGCGGAGTTTGCAAGGCCATGTGCCGGCAACATGAAAGGGATGTTTTGCACTGAGCCGGTCGGCTAAAGATGAACAACTAATACAGTGTTTGAACTTGGCTTTGCAAAACGAGCCTTTTTTTTTTCCTTTTCAAGCTTTTCAAAGTAAAATGACACTAAAGGTCCATCTTTGTCCATTTGGTTGCAAAGTTCAGCTGCCACAGGGAGTCAATACAAGGTTTGAACCCCGTGACTTTTTGAATGAAGTTTATTCCAGTCTTTTGCAAGTCATTCAAAATGTGCCCAAGGTACGATCCATGTAGAAATTTTGTGTAACTATGAGCACTGCTGCATTATTAATACGATTAAGCACCAAAAGATCATTGGCAGGAAATGATAAAAGCCAGTGACAAACCTCCCTCTGTGCATTCCCATTAATTTCTTTTCCAAAGACCTTGGATGTCGCTACAGGAAGTGCGACGAAGGTTCGCCATCAAATACGTCGCGGGTACCCGAGATCACATGATCCTCCAGTGGGGTGCTTGGAAGAGGTTATAAATAGCTCAAAGTCAAGCCGCCTTGAGACGGCGCAACTGCAAAAGTTGGGGGGGGTAAAAAAAAGCAATGTCAAGAGGTTTTGTCGCATGAAAGCAAAAGTTTGCGAAGGCAATGCAATTTTTCTTTTTTTTTCTGCTCTAAAGAGTGAGCAAACACGGGCGCTTAGATGGGTCGCCCCGAGGCGCCTGGCTCCATACTTAAGGCTTACAACAACCTCATTATCTCACGTCACATCCCTGCAACAGTTTGTCACAGCCAGGCGGCCTCCTTTAACGCCACGAGGCATCGCACCAATCTCCCTGAAAAAAAATAAAAAATACATTGTACACCGTTACCATATGGACACCATTTTGAGTCGAAGTGGAGACAAAATTGCCCTGCAGGCTGATTCCCCTGATAACAAAATGAATATTTTATCTCATCTCCATCTCATTTGCACCACATTATTACATACAAGTCCCCGTTTTTTTAATTAATTGATAGAACAGATCAAACACAGGTTTACACTTTGATTTTTATAGAGGACCAACCCCCCCTACCCCTCACACACACACGGCAACCGTTTTAATCTCACTATTGGACAACTATCATACGACGCGTGCTGAAAATTAATAACCGTCAGCGCACTTGAAATGCTTGTCGTGGTTTTGCGTGAGTCGTTTCAGTGATGAGTTCTTTTACCTGACACCCCGCTGATTAATTAATTTCACACTGTTTAATTAAATCCACAGTCTGGGCAGCACCGTGGGGGAGCTTCCAGATTACCAAAGGGGGTCTGCGCCGTCCCCGCGCTGACGTCACTGCTGCATCATCTTGTCATTGTCATTTGGAGATGCGTGTAGGTACGTTAGCCAGTGCTTCTCAAATTGCGGTTATTGCGGTTTTCAGTTTTGGACTAAGTTGTAACCCATATAAACGCTGTACAAAACAATTCACAGTTGGTAAATTGATTTGTATTGCTTTTTGCTTTGATTAATGTTAAAAGGGATACAGGATTGGGTATACTGCACTCATAACATTTTTTTAGATAATAATCGTATTTGTCAGTCTCGACGGTTTGTAAGTTTACCCAAAATGTAATCGGCGGTCAGTGTGCCTATTGGCTTAATTCCCCAAAGATTGGACGCACCTGTGTAGAGGATGCACCCTTAATTTTACTGTCATATTCTGGCACTTTCTAGATTACGGTGTATAGGATGCACCAACACTTGGGGGACAATGTTAAAAAAAACTATAGCAAAATTGAATAAATCTCATCTATGCAAAATCCTCAGATTTTCTTCATTCCTATAAATTATATATTTGTTGCATGTCAAGTGTGTTTCAGATTTCCCACATTTTGAGTGGTCAATGAACGCCTCGCCAGTGTTACTTTGAATGTGCTCGAAACAGTTGTTTTTTTTTCTTTTCCTTGTGATGTGGCTCAAGTTGTTTTTTCTTTTTTTTTTGCCACAAATACCCTGTTACGCACCATCCGTATCCCGCCAAGTTTATGATTGTGTATATGTCAAAAGACCATAATTAATAAACAAATTAAATGGATTACCTTTCAGTGTTCGCCCCGGAAATCCGTGGCCTGACTGCAAGGGGTCCATGAAATAATTTGGGTGTTTTAAAACTCATCTAGTTGATCTTTTAACAGTTAAAGATTTTTGCTTTGTTTGGCTTAGTCTTTGTTTTTTGGCGCCACCTCTGGCCGCTGTTTATACTGCATTCATAGTGCTCTGTACTGTATGTCTACGTACTTAGAAGCCATTGTCTAGGAAGAACAGAACATTAGATTACTCTATTAATCAAAAAAAAAAAAAAAAAAAAAAAAAAAAATATATATATATATATATATATATATATATATATATATATATATATATATATATATATATATATATATATATATATATATATATATATTGTTGGAATTTTATTTCTAATTCAACATAAACTCAAGTTAGTAATCTGACTCCAATTTGTGACCTTACCCAACTGCCACTCATCCAACAATTTGCGCGCTCGTTCTGCAATAGAAAGGTATCAGGAAGCCGGCATTTTCACACACGAGTGGATTTATTCCTAACACGCAGATCTAATACAAGCACCTGGGTCTCGGGTCCCTCTCAATACAGCCCTGTACGCCGCTGTTGCCACCAGCAGACGTACTCTCATCCGAGTTGCCCAGCAATGAGTTATACTACACAATATGCAAATGGAACATGAACAAAGGCATCCTGGCATTATTTTATTGGCTATGTGTATAATGCAGTTAACTTTAGCTTGCTCTCATTGGTCTTTCTTCACTTGCAGAATCGCTTGCTTACTCCTCCTGGTTGTAGTTTTCCTCAAAGTTGTTTTTCACCAGGTGCCAAGGCCATCTCGTCCCCGCGACTAGCACCGCTTGCTCTGAAACATTCCATTCTTACACTCCCTTGCACCCCATATTGTTTTGTTCACTTTACAGTCTCACACTCTCATACACAGAATGTAGCAACATCTAATGAACTACTTTAAGCTCAAACTCTTATATTCCTTTAATATATATATATATATATATATATATATATATATATATATATATATATATATATATATATATATATATATATTTGTTTTCATTTTATTTTGTAACAAATATACTTGTTCTCAAATTGAATATGTTGCTGAATAAAAAGGCACCATCTGTTTGGCTTAGATGATTTTTTTTGTTTTCTTTTGTTTCCACAAACATTTGCAGTGCATTCTCAAAACGTTTGAGAACCCCTGCTCTAACCGGTGCACTTTAACTGAATCAGATGGAGACATCATAACTTTTACACGAAGCTTTTACAACTCACTTCAAATTAGTTCCCTGGCATGTAGGTTGCTACAGCTAGCATTAGCTGGCTGCGCAAGCTGTCGGTTGACGGGCTAGTGTGTCTTGAGCAGGACATTATTTTTCTTCTTGCTAGCATTAGTTGACGTTTAACGCTGTGGAGAAAATGCCTTAACCACCCGAGTTTTGTACGTGTATGCTATCTATTTCTAAGAGTATGATTGACAGATAAGCTTGTAAAAGAATCCATCATTGTTCAGTGGAGCAGACTGACATCAGAGTCAACGAGACAATAAAAGTTGTTATTGTGCCCACCATTGTTGTTGAGTCAAAGGCTCAAAGTCACACTGATGTCGCGTGTCTTGTAGAAAGCTACGAGGTTCGTGCTTTTTTTATTTTGCGGCGCAGCGGGAGAATCGCGTGTGTGGGCCTCGATATGCCACGCACTTTCTCTGTTCTCTTGAAACATATTTTTGGAACATATTTTTGGATCTTTAATCACAAACAACAACAGTCGATGCTTTCGTTTGGCACCGATGGGGGAGGATTAGAACAGTCGATTATACATTTACATGGCCCGTATAATTTCTCGTTTCTGAATTCATTATGTTAAAGAAAAATCAAGCTTGATTGCGCGATGTGATATATTCAGCAAGGATAATCAAGTTTCGTTCGTGAATTATGGTCAGCATGGGGAACAAATGCTAAACTATTTCAGTTTTGAGGTAGAGCGGTTGCAACTTGGCTATGATGTTGATGTCACTTTTTTGCAGTAACAAAGCCTTATTGTAAAATTGCAATTTTTTTTGTCAGATAATTCTGTTGAAGCAAGGTATACCCGCATCAAATATGGTAATAAATGAAAATCAAGTAGCAGGGATTGAATTCCTTTTTTTTTTAAATATATAATGGCAATTTTTTTACTTAAAAGGAAGAAAATAGTGACACAAACCTGCAATAGAAAAAGTTAGTCAAGTTAGAATCATGAGTACTTACACAATTTATTATAATATATATATATATATATATATATATATATATATATATATATATATATATATATATATATATATATACAGTATATATATATATATATATATATATATATATATATATATATATATATATATATATATATATATATATATATATATAAAATAATTAATTGGTTGCGTTCAAACTAAATGATCTTGCCATGTTAAAATTTGACATGTTGTCAACATCTGGGTGAAAATTCCGCTCCCAAGTGTTTTTGTTTTTTTTCAATGGCTTCCCTTTGATGCGAAACGCCTTTGATGTCATGTTGAAAGGATTGAAAAAATTACACAAGGGTTCAACAGTGAGAATCAGAAAGTACGGAGTGATGTCAATCTGAAGTCTCTATTTCACAGGATAGGATCTTTACCTAACATGATATATTATATTATATTATATTGGAACATGTGAAATGCTAAAAGCAGCCATTCCCTTACTGCCTCTTGTATCCCTGTAGCCTAGCTATTACTCATTAAGCATAACAGTGTGGCAACCTTGAAACACTCCTAGCCCCCGCGCGCAATAACAATGTCAAATAGGCTGTCTTTTTTGCAAGGCGACATGTGCTTGACCGTGAGTAAGCCGGAATCGGTGTTCACACCGCTTGCCCTAGGCTAGGCCCCGGACTCACCCGCAGCCATTCCATCAGATCGGAGCAAGTGTCAATCGCACATCACGCGCCGCGGCTTTCTAATCGCTCGTTAGCCTGCGACGTTAACATGGCACCCATCACCGTTAATCTCGTCACACCTTCGACCACCTAGGTGAATATTATCTCTGCTGTATGACAGGCCGTCGGGGACATCATTCAGGATTAGCTCACACACATACACACACACACACACACACACGCACACACACACACACGCACACACACACTACTGAAAAATACTCACATGGCAGTGAAACATTTTCACACAGAGCTAGTACAAATGAATAAAATGCGGTAACGCACACTACTGAAACACACTCACAACAAATACTAAACCAACCACAAAACACGTCAAGATTTTATTTTGGCTCATAAACGACAGTAAAATGCTCACACAAGCCTCACAACAGACTACTGAAACCCTCTCAAAATGCTCAAACTCACACTGTTTTTTACTCGAATGAATTGCTCACAAACTACTGAAATGCTTTCATACACACTACTGTAACAGACACCACTGATTTCTCACACCCTCCACTAAAACGCTCTCACACACGATTGAATTGCATATTTCTAGAGTGTTATTTGTGAGCGTTTCAATATGAGAACATTTCAGTACAATGGTAGAAAGAAGGTTGTGGGTTTTATATTTTATTTCTTTGTGTGTGTATGGGTGAGTGTGATGTGAGATTCCTTGCAATAGTCAAGAGAATTTAAGTAGTGTTCATGAGAGTGTTTCAGTTGTCAGACATAATTGGAAAGGCCAACATGTCCTCCACTGAGCAAAGGAGGACATAGTCGGGTAGGTCGAATGAGTCAAAAGATACAGACCAAAATTATGTTGGAGTGTCCTGAGAGTAGAAGAGTATTTTAGTAGTGAATGTGAGGGAGTTTCAGTCACACCACCGATGTTTTTACTAACATACACAACTGAAACACACACACACACGCAACTACTGAATTTCCTTTCATTCACACAACGAAAAACGCTCTTACAGTAAATGTTACCGAACCACTCTCACACATGGCTCTTTCACTCTATTGACCAGTTGACACAAAACAACATAACTGTCACACTCACTACTGAAATCCTTGCATACTGTAATATGCTCAAATTTTCTTGAGAGACAGCCTATTTGTGTCTACTGTTGTGTCCATTTTCTCTCAACAAAATCGGATCGATTTATCATACACCGCTGAGGCACTTTCACACACACTACTGAAACTCATCACTGAAATGCTACTTCTCATTAATTACATACAATGCTCACACGCCAACTACCAAAATTATTTCATACTGTAACACACTTCCTGAAACCCATCGTATTCGTGTCCACCGTTGCATCCCGTTCTCTCAGAAAGACATCTAAGTTATTTGCATCCCACTCAAATGTATGAGACATCATTGGACCAGAATGTCCAATAATGAGCACACTAGGACTCAAATGAGTCAAAAAATCACATAAAATGTCCACTACAGTGGACACAAAAGAATTTTGTGCTCATTTGAGTAATATTCTATCAAATGTTTCAGTAGTGTGTGAGGACAATCAGTAGTGCATGTGAGAAAAAAAAATCTGTAGTGAGCGTGACACTTGTTACAGTAGTGTGCGAGAAATGTAATCCTGAACGATGTCCCCGACGGCCCCTTTTCTACGTTGTCGTGCTGCACAAGTCGACGGCGTCTCCGCCCGCCGCGCAATGACTGATTGATGGCGTCCTATTTTTAATGCATTGTTAAATGTGTAATGCTGGGAGACACTTTATGAAAGACCTGCGAGTGGAAAGGGGGGAAGGAAGAGAGCAGATGACAGAATGAGGTCAGGAGCAGAGATGGATGTGTGCGGTGGGTGTGAGGACGGGGCGGGTCGACGCCAGCACCTGATAGGTCTCGCTGTCACAGGACGAGGCGAGCGCAAATAAGAGCGTTAATGCTGTGTCAGTCAGTCGCCACGCCAATTAAAAGTTGAGCCCTTTGAAAAGAATCTGGCATTCCGCCGGCGTGCTCGCCAGCCGTCGACAAAAGGGAAGGGGAATTAAATTGCTGATTCTAATCGTGCCGTGTTTTCTGTTATTGTTTGGCCTTTATTGTATCAACGCTGCAAAATGCTCTCATTTATCCTCCCTGGCACAGCTGACACGTTCCCCGAATGCTCCGTCTTTTGCATTTAGAGGGTTATTGGCAAACTCTCAGGGAGGAAAGCAAGTAAACTATTGACTTTGGATGGCGTCCGAAACAAGGAAAGCAAGCGAACTAAGGTCAGACATTACATTTTTACAGCCAAAACTATTTTCCTGTCATAATATTCCCAATGTATGTAATACCATGAACTTATTATCACACGCTGCCCTCTTGCCCTCGACCAATAAGGGCAGGTGTTGTAATCTACTCACTCCAGAACTCCCATGCTTGCACCGGGACCCAATCACGTGTCTTGTAGGAGTGCCCGAGAGCTGTGCTTCCTCAAAGTCACAGACGTTGTGAGGGAGAAGCTAATGGAGCAGCTGCAGAGCGTTGTAAATCTCTTACCTAGAATTCTTTCGTAATAAATTGGAATTTCAAGTGTAAACTCTCCTTGTTATTATGTTTGTACAACCTTCACTCTAATTAGACATCTGGACGCCGCTAATATAACCGTAGCTCTCCGTGAGACTACAGCCAAAGGGAATGGGAACGGGAAGGGACAACGGTACAGTTACTGTATGAGGTTTAATAATTTAAGATTTAAGTAAATATGTGTACTGCTATAGGTAGACTTCAGAGGAGTGCCTGTGGCAAGTGCATTTATAGTTTCATATATATATATATATATATATATATATATATATATATATATATATATATATATATATATATATATATATATATATATATATATATATATATATATATATATATATATATATATAGGTGACTTGCCTGCCTGGCCTGCAGGAAACCTTCACAAGAAACCTTCATTTAGCATAACTTTTTTTTTTTTTTTTTTAGAATTTAAGACATTTTTCATTTTGTATTACATATTTATTCTACAGGGAAAAACAATTAGCATTATTATTGTGACATAGCAAAATCTGATCTTGTTATATTACAACTGTTACAAAACTTTGCAATTTTTTTTTTTTACTGCTGTATACCAGCTATACAATGACAATAACCATATTTTCTTCAGTCAGTTTTCAACTTTATTGAGAAAGCCTTGGACACTAATGATTTTAAAGCTCTCCATTAGGTTGCAACCACACTATGACAAATGCTTTAAAAGCTAGCGTATACTTAGCGGAGTTTGAGAGCACACAAATGTTTGTTATTCTTGCTGCAGTGTCTCATGTGAGGTCTTTGTGCAGCTTCGCATCACCTCAGCCTCTCTGTGGGTCGTCCTGAGGAACTTTGTGGAGAGGCAGATGCCAACTGCAAAGACACACCTGGAGAAGCACACATACGCCAAATATGAGTGCTTTCAACAGTTTGCCAGCACAAATGCCACAGTGAGATGTAACTTTGATCCTGATGTGTGATAACTAAGTGGTTGTGCAATGTCAAATTTGACATGTCACCATCTGGGTGAAATTTCAGCTTCCTGGTATATTCTTTCAATGCTTTCCCTTTGATGTGAAATACTTTTGCTGTAAAGATCAAATGATCGGGCTAAATACGGCACAGGGGTTAATCACCTCAACATGGAGGCGTCTAGGAGATGCTCTCCTTTGAGCCTTTCCTTATCACCAACATTCCCTCTATCTCCAAAGGTGATAGTATGGACACTAGAGGTGTGCCAAAACCAAACCTACTCAAACAGGAAGTCAGGTTCTCATTTACTATCATTCAGAATTCATTTAAAGCATCCCAAAACATATTATATAAATAAAAAGAAAAAGCACATGATGCATGGACATCAAGAGCAAGGCAGTCTTGCACTGTTTTGCAAATTCGTTTGACGTACGAAAGCCAGCAAGTGTGAATGCAACGTTTATCTTCAGTGCTAACAAACTAGTTTCGACTGTCAAATGTATCTGCTGACTGATATTACTCCCGATATGCTCACATAGACACAGATTAACAACCTGGTACATGTTTCATGCTTTGCTCATACTTTCAAGTTCGGCGCTCACTTGAAAAAGTCCATTTTTATGACTTGCTTGGCATAAAAGTCCTGAAAAATACTCTTCTTTTTCAAATGTTCAACTGTTTTTCACATAAGAATTTGGTACTGTAATTTCCAGTGAAATAACATTGTATCATTCTACATGTTTTATTATATACATATTATATACACTTTATTTTCTATAAAAGCGAATTTCTCTAAAAGCTGCATTAATCCCGGAAAGTAGGCACACAAAATCTTTATTTTTTCTTTTACTTCAATGATAGTTTTACAAGTGAACAAACCATCCACTCAGTCTCTTTTTTTGTATTTAGACATGGCTGTTGAAACATAAATTTATCTTCACAAAAACAAGAAAAAGAAAATCAAGTACTTTTGAAAAAGACATCCAGACTCAACAAGCCTTTTTATTGCTACCTTTTGGAAAAAAAAAACTCAGAAAATGCAGAGTATTGTAAATAATAGGGGTGTCTAGATACATCTTTTTTTTTACATCTGATATTGATATTTCATCCTAGAATAGTAGTTTTCAAATGGGGGTAGATGAAGGCACAGGGTTTCCACAGTTTATCTGCTGAAAAATATTCAACTTAAAGTGTCCTCTTTTGGAATCGTAGTAGGGATCTGTTCACAAAAATAAATCATTGACGACAGGTAACGAGAGCTGGCATGTGGCAAGTTGGGTCGAACTATTCCAATATGTCGGAGAACCTGGGTTTTTAAAATAATTAAACTGAAGAACCTACTGAACATAAAATTTGTTTTATGGACTTATATTTTCCTGAAACATTTAAATATTTCAATATTTTTGTACCCCAGTTTGAGGACCACTACATTAGGCCACAGTGTTCATCCACAATGTCTCTTTCTTTTTTTGCATTTTGGAAAGAATCTTCTCGAATGCCTTATCCTTCCCTGGCAGGCCTCCGTATCTTTTGCCAGAAGTGCATTCACTGCATGCAGCAGGGCCATCTCCCGGTAAGGCAGGTGATCAAACACCTTCCATCTCCATGCTGAGTACTGCTCCCCAATGGAATTGAGCAAAGAGACAGGAACTGCATTGTCACAAGGTGGCGGAAGGCAAAATTGTCCCCGAATGAGGAGGAAAAAGAAGGTATGCCAGACCTCAGCAGTGAAATCAGCCTGCGCAGCAGTGAATTGGGCAAGATGGTGAGACGTTCCATACTGAAGGGACCGGTATTGCATGTGACTCCATTGTTGGAGATGGCAGCACACATGCTAATATTGGCAGCCTCCCCCAATGTCAGTATATGCTTGGCCAACAGTTGGTGTGCAAATTTCAATGGAAATCTTTGCCCACCTCACGTACTCAGTCCTTGTCTTCGCAAAAGATGTCTTTCTTCAATGAGCGCAAGTACAAATTGCTCAAAACCTGTCTCCTTTTATAGCTCTGTTTAACACTTTGCCATTGACGTGAAAGGATGTCAGCACAAGAATCACCCCTCCATTTTTATTTTACTCATTCAGTGCCATGGATGAAAATTATCATCTTTTAAAACAGTAATAACAATAATAAACAATAGAATTCCTGTCAAATAAGTTTTTTTTTGGAGAGGAGCTGACACCCTTGACTAATTCTTACCTAATACAGTATAAGACAATTGAGCAGTGTAGGGCTAACTGTGACCATTGGATGGCAGTGTTTCCACACTTATAACAAAGCTATTATCTACATGCAATTCAAAGTAAGGAATGGAAATCAATCTTTCATATGATAGCACCCATATTTCGATAGACATGTCACACAATAGCCTGTTAGCCTTGAAAGATGAGTGAAAATGCTAAAAAAAATGGGCCCTTTCGAGGTTTCCTTTTCCAATAACGCTTAGCACTGAAAGAGTTAAATGGGAATGGGCAGAGACAGCTCTGGATAGATCATGAACATTTGCGCAGTGTTGTGTCCATTTTTTGTACAAATTCTCCCACATTCTAGTTTTTTGCCAAGGGATGCCACTTTCCTGAATGAGTGATAACTAATTTGGGCGTGCCATTTCAAACGTATGGGTGAAATTTCAGCTCCCTGTGGCTTCTTTCAATGCCTTTGCTGTAAAATACCTTTACCTAAGGGTAATTTTGGTCAATATTTTTGACCAATGGATCTATTTTTTTCATTTATGCGAAACATTATGAACTATAAGGATCTTTTAGCCAGAGGTGGCTTTTACATTTATGTAATATTATTTACGTGCATGATGCTCGTTGTAATGCTGACACAAGTGGGTTGTTTCATGTTTAGAGTGGAAAGAAAAAAAGATAGTAGTACTAGATATACTGTATGTCATTGAATTCATACAGTATATGGAAATAATTAATTTATAGCTTGTGGTTTGCACCACTTCCTCCTAAAAGGTACATATAATGTGCCGTACACATAATGTTGGGAATATGATAGACATAAAAAGGCACTGTATAAAAAATGTACACAGATCATGGTCACAAACAGGAAGAGAGCACCTTTAGCCAGTAAAGTGTATCATAGCGCGTGAATCCTTTTTTTCTTTTTTTTTTAAAGCTATATAAAATAAAAGCTTTTAAAATATGTCCCTTGAAAATTGCTGTGAGGCTATCTGCTGATGTGTTTTTTTTTTTTTTCATCTTCCCTCTCACAATGGTTTTCCAGACCATTTTCACTTATTGCACCCCTGGGTGCTTGCTCACTGCAGTCTGCAGTCCATTTTATGGACATGACTCAATGAGTACGGGCTAGGAGGAGGAATGTACACTCAGCGGCCACTTCTTTAGGCACGTCTCGGCTTGTCTAATGAGAGACAGCACAACGCTGAGGATGTATGAAGCTCATGCACAGGTGTAGGGCTGCACCACAGATGTGTTTATATTATTTTTTTTAGAGTATTCAGGGTAACATTTCAGATACGGCTCTCGGTGTGATGCAGTGCAGAATAACACCACTGCACAAGCGCAATAGTAAACATCCATAAATCAAATATCAAATAAAGGCAAAAGGCGGCGACGGTTCACACTGGATTTACGATGCAAAGTGTTGCATTTCACATTTTCAATGCACATTTAATGCTTGCTGGACTTCTTTGTGAGAAAAGCAGCATAAATCAAAAGCGGTATTATATCACGGCGGAGTATAAAAGGCCTTATAAATACGATCTAACCAAAGATCCAAACAATAAAGAACAGGGAGTCCAACAAAAACATGGCTGACACTGAACGACAGAGCGCAGAAAAAGAAGGAATTTATGTTCCCTAGCAACAAATGGCTTTCTTCCATGATGCTGAGAAACACTAAATGTTCTTCGCCTGTGTCTTGGTTCCATTAAAACCGTTTAATCAAAGCAAAAAGGAATTGCAAGATGCATATATAAAAAGTTGTCGATTCTTAATTTTACTCAAATACATTTCTATTTTAAGATAAAAAAGTATCAGATAATTTACAAAATTAAGTTGTATTAGAAGAATAAAGTCACAATTTCTTTGATCATAAAGTCACAATAGCCAAATTACACTAAGAAAAATAAACTTGCAAGGAAAAAAACATCCCAAAAATAGCACTCATTATTTAAGGAGTGAAACAAAGCATGCGATTTTCAAAGAGAGACAGCACCTGACAATTTGGTGACAGAAAGTAGACAAGACTTGAGACTTAGGCATGTGTGTGTGTAGGTGGGGGGTCGGGGAGGGCACACAACACAATCTGAGTCTTATGTATTATAACAATTTACAGCTATTGTATACACGTAACACAGTTGTCACTATTTATTACACACAAATCTATACTGTAAATTTGGATAAGTTCATTCTGCGGACCTTCCATTCCGCTCCAAAAAACATTCACATCTTTTATAAGCAGTGTTTAGATGAGTAAACCAAGGAAGTCACATCATAAGAAAATCATAAAATAACATAGCGCAATATAAACTAAGTATAAATTTGTTCGACAGAGTAACCATTCAAACACAGATATGGCAAAAATTAACATCCTTATGACTTCTTTTTTGTTTTAAACAAGGTATTTACCATTGCCCACTGCTTTTCATGGGGAAAAATGATCAGGATGGCCGGTGAATGGTGAAAATATGCATATTAATGACGCTTACCCGATTTTTTTGGAGAAACAAACAATATGTTGTTCTTTATGATTTTTAAAATTAACTGAATAATCAATCTGTATTTTTTCTCCCAATAAATGCTACGGGTCTAGAAAAGTATCTATTAAAGTCGGGCCCTCTATTAATTCATTTAAATAATACTAAGAAATCTGAGGTTGCAATGAAAAAACTGCAACCTGATGAAACGACCGATTTTATCTAACCAGATGTCCTATCCAACAATTTTCCATGAACATGTTTTACTATTTTTTTGTCCAGTGTAAAAAAAACTGAAGAAGAATTCTATTGAGCCACATCATTTTGCGATAAAGGATAGTATCTTACCTTGAAAGCGATTTTGAATCTTTTGCTGACTACATACAAGGCCACAGGGTTGACGCACGAGTTGAGGGACGCCAGATTGATGCCAACATAATCCAGCACAAGAAAGTCACTACAATAGCAAAGAACCTGAGTGCACCATAGCCAATCATTACTCAAGAAAACGGTATATTTTTTCTATTCACCTTAGTAGTCGGCACCTGTTTGGATCGTTCTCGTCGTATACGGTTGCCATCAAGATTCTGCTGAGGTAAAGCGGACACCAGCAGACGGCAAACAAAAGCACTAAGTAGAAAACACTCCTTGGTTCTCCTTGCATCTGAAATCACAGCACTTTTATCAATAACTGTCAGGTTGAAAATGATGAAATACGCTCGTACCTGTTTGGTGTCGCCATGTATGAAGGGATTGTCTTTGTTCTTCCGTACATTCCAGGTCATTAGCGCATAAAAGATGGCGGTCAAAGCCAGTGGCATGCAGAAGTAGAAGCTGAAGAGCCACCAGTCCTTTGTGGCTTTATACCACTGCTCGCCACAAAGGACACAAGTAGGAAATAAGCATTCCATGTAAAGGTATCAACATCAACATGCTTCATACCGTTAAATAAAAAAAAAAAAACACGTTAAAATGATAAAACTCGACTTTTTTCTCATGCTTTGAGCCCTGCCTGCGGTTTATAGTTTGTTTTGTTACTAGCCACAAGGGGGTAATCTCCCAGTAAACAAAGGAAGGCAGAAGAAGATGCTATCCAAGTGAAGTCCTGGTTTTGAGTTTGAACTGCTATTTTACTCGCCACTAGGGGGCAATCTCCCAGTAAACAAATGGAGACAAGCTATCAACGTATTGATATTGAGGTTGAACTATTTTACTTGCCACCAGGGGGCAATCTTCTAGTAAACAAAGGAAAACAATAGTAGATGCTATCGAAGTACAGTGGAACGCATGGTTACGGCATCCCTAGCTTACAATTCTTTGACACTGTACGAAGTGGAATATGAAGTTTTTCCGTCCCCTTGTTATGGATTTTTTCCTGCCTTACGGGATGAACATCAATTACAAAGTTCAATCTTGACGGTCAGTCTACGCGCCATCCTCATACATCACTAAATGCGTCACCCCATTTGACGAATTCGCCTTACAATCCCAACTTCGAAACGGATTATTGTCATATGGCGAGGGTCCACTGACATATATGCTATTTTCCTCACCACCAGGGGGCAATCAACTGGCAAACAAAGAGAAGCAGATGACATCATCGAAGTATTGATATTGAGTTTGAACTTTTACTTTTACTAATTGTACTCGTCACCATGGGGCACTCTCTACTAGTAAACAAAATCAGCCATGTCACTGTTGTGTTGTTGCAGTATTTTAAAAATCTGAGTGTTTTGGTGTTTTGTTTAAGATATGTTGGTGGCTAATTCTAAACATGCGTGCATGTTCAATGTGCTGAAGGAATCCTGTTTCTGAAAGGCAGTTTGGAAAAATAAAAGATTTGACTAAAAAGACAAATCGTAAAACTTTCATGTACCATATTTCTAAATACGTATTGTTACAACCTGTTGCTTATCCGGCGTGTCCTGTACATAGCAAGCATACATTTGTCTTTAAAATTCAGTAAGTGTGTCTTAAAATCCAGTGCGGCTTATAGGTCAAACAATACAGTATGTATCTTGCTTATAATGAGGACAATGACATCTGCCAAAGTGACGATAAATCCGATGATCTAAAGATTTAGAATTGTTCCGGACCAGCCAAGACACCTCATTAGTTGTAGCATTTGAGTTGTGTACACTGATTGAACCAAATGACTGCATCCATAAACAAAATCACACGCAGTTAGATCTTCAAAAATGAAACTGATGCTTCCTTTGATTGGGATGATGATAAATAATGTATGCACCGTTTGTTTTTTGTTTGTTTGTTTCCTACCTTATACTTTAACGTTACTGTTTACAAACTACATGCTGTGAAAGCTGTCATTAAAACTACAAAGCCAGTGGTTTTGGACTGTACAGTACATCAATGGATTTGGAAGTAACATCAAAGCTATGTTGTTACTGCCGGCTTGCATCAGGTCACCTGCATAAACGGTGTGGTCTGCAACGGATGGAGCAGACAAATCCTCAGATGTCGCTCTTTGTAGTCCACATTTATCACGCTGAAGCCCACAAGTTCAGGAACGGCCAGCGTAATGGAGAGGAGCCATATGAGAGTCGTCCACGCGCAAACTCGGGCTCCTTTGACGCGTTGCCGAGATACCATCGAGAGGTACCTAAATTGCATGTTTTGTTTTGTCAGCTCTCCAAGGGTTATGACATAAAAAATATGATAAGTGATACCTCAGCAACCCCTAAATTTGCACACTTTGGAGTTTCGCCAACATTCTCAAGAAAAATGCTCATATTCAGTAAAATATTATAGAACGCAGAGCTGCAACTATTATTTCGATAATCGAATAGAACGGGAAAAAAAAAATATTGACTCATTTTAAATTTTGGGAAGGGGCATTGGGCATTACTCGATTATCTGATAAAATAATTGATAGGATAGCCGATCTGAGAAAGATTTGACAATGACCGCCCGACAATCAAGTAATCCGTTGCGTATTCTGCCTTTTAATCAACGAATCAAATTAAAATGATAATATTCATACTCATATTCAAAAACATTAATTACAATTTTGAATCAGGCACCAGTTTGGTCCATAGCATGTCAGAAAATAAGCAAAAATGGTGTGTATTGTTTTACATCATTGACTCTCTCTTTTTTTTTCCTTTGTTTTGATTCAAGACATAATAAATCCACTTTCATGCAGGATGACAGAAATAGGACAATAATTACTATTATAAATCTGAAAAACTGAACTTCTGTATATATCTTGTATGTATACATATATACTACTATTTTTCACGTTAGCCGAGATGTAGGACATTCTTTTTCGGTGCTTATTCAAGTCAGACTTGTGAGTTGCTCAAGTGACATTGAAGACCCGAGATATGTTTTTATTAGTTTGAAACTTTGAAAATGACCTTTCACAACTTGCAACTGAAAAGAAATGTGCTTTATCCTTGTGCAGCTACTTGCAGTCTACAGACTTGATACAATAAAGGACTGTATAGCATTCCATGAACAATATCCAGTGCTCAGTTTTGGCCTGGCTGGAATAATCTTTAAAATAATAACATGTCAGTGTATATATTGTATTTGGTGCCCCGCTGTAGGGTAAATAGTCGCTAGTGTATTTGCAGTACTAGAGTGAATTTATCTTTTTAACAGCCACACAAAAGTAAATGTTTTTGTGTGACATCTTGCTTATAACAGTTTCTGTTAGTTTTTTCTTTGTTTTGAAATGCTTTATTTGCTATATTTATTAATGTACTGGTTTGTGAAGCATTACTGAAGGGAAATAAAGGGAAGCAATGATCTTTTTCATGTTATTATTTAGGGTTCTAAAAGTTAAAATTTGAGTTTTTATCTTGCTCTCCTTCTCGGTCAGGCTGGTCCGAGCTTTCTATCCAGTGAGAGCAACGCTGCGATCCAAAGGTGACAGTTATTCAATTTAGTGCTCGATTATCTTAATATTAAGAAGAGGCTGGCTATGAATGTCATCGGCACATTTATAATAATAATAAAAAAAAAGACAGTTGACGAGAATTCTCGGTGCTGTCACAGTACGTAAGTGTTTTGACGAGAATTCTCGTCCGTGGCAATGAAAGAGTTAACAGGCTCTTCAACTGCTTCAGAATCCATGTTAGGACCGAGACCTGGAATGTTATTGTAGTGAATCCATTAGGCGCTGTTGTAAATGTCTTTTGACGTCACGTATGGCTGCACAATTCATCGAATTTTAATGGCAATCACGATATCGGCTGCCACGATTAATTAAGATGATCCTCTGTGACATTAACGTTTAAAAAGCTGGCGACCTACATGTCAAATCAAGCACTTTGTCATCCTACCACCAGGGGGCAATACTTCCCACAGATTCGCTTGACAAAAGCCTCTGTTTTTTTTAATCACCCTAACATATTATTGACCAGTGTTAAATGGCGTTGAGTTTCTCACCTGATTCCTAATCTATACAGTGCTAGCTATCAATTGAGACCCATTTTGAAAAAAAAATTGGAATAAATTCGGTTTGAAATGACATTTGGTTCTCAGTAGGCTTCATTTTTTTCAGTGGTTTGCACTCAGCAAGTAAGTTAGCTGTGTTGCTCTGTGTGCCAAGTTTTGGGTGAATTTCTTTTAATTATTATTTGTGTAATTTCTTTTAGTGTATTATTATTATTATTATTTGTAAGTATCAAGCCTTGCAGTCTTGTTTATATACTGCTTGTTTAAAAAAAACAGGGCAATAATTGGACGTGTTTGACCGAACATGATAAATAATCGTGATTAATGATCGTGATATCAATATTGACCAAAATAATCGTGATGATTATTTTGGCCGTAATCGTGCGGCCCTAACGTGATGTCAAAAAAATCTTCTTCAATTCAGCAATTTCTAATCTCCTTACCTGTCAAAACATAAAGCACACAGAGTCAAAACGATAACTCCGACTGAGGTTTTCTGGATGAAGGGCACCATCTTGCACAGCACTGAGCCAAAGGGCCAATCTTTCGCCACGAGCTACATGAGAAAGAGGCCACACACGCAGACGCACACAAAATGTGTTTGCTGTTATAACAATCAATCTCAGATAAGCCTGAAATGAAAAGAACGCGCGTGAAGAAGGCCGATAAGGCGTCGCATTACGCGGGCCTTGTAATTACATGTCGTGAGGCAAATAACTCACCCTGTAGGTGTTGACCGGGACATTTACCGCAATGTGGACGAGGTCTCCCAAAGCCAGACTCGCAATCAGGACGTCAGCGCCTGTCCTCATGCGTTTGTTCCTGTGAATGATCCCTAGCAGTGCCGAATTTCCCATGATTCCCAGCACAAAAAAAACAACGGAGATGGCCGTAAGGAGATACTTGAAGGTATCCGGGATTCCCGGCGGGCGGGCGCACATCGAAGGGGGTCTGTCAGAGATGTTGGATCTGCGGTTGTCCATCTTGGAGAGATGTGCGCCGGAGGCTGGCTGGGAACGCTGATCGGCGGCCTCGCCGCTAATGAGAACATTTCCCAGACAAAGAAGCAGAGCGACGGCCCACATTGTCTGCAGTTTCTTCAAAAAAGGGCCTTGGGATGTGTTTGCCAGCACTGGCTTAGGAAAGAGAGTAATTAGCATTAGAGCTGTTGGGAGATTGGCAGCAAAGAAACTTGAACCAGTGATCAAAAGGCAATTATAAAAAGAATCGTCGCAGCTTACCTTTTGATCGGAAATGTCGCACAGTCCGGCTGCTGGCAAAGTTGCCTTGTGCGCGACAGCAGTAAATAGCGCGATCGGACCGTCAGAAGGTTTTATAGACGAAGCCGTTGTCGTCATTATTCATCGGTCTGTCAGCTGTGACTGTAATTACCGCCTCTGATGCATCGCCTTCAATAAAAGGACGCCGTTTAAGTGTCTGTTGCCAAGACTGAGATCATGTTTTGGCTTTTTGCAGGTGTGCTGTGCTGCAGTGGTAAAACATCAAGGCAACAACATCATGGCATCCTATGTAAACATTTTCATCTGGCGAGAGAGGATACCTTCAGCCGCATCTCATGCGGGAATCCGGAAATACGAAATTAGTGCACTGAGGGTGTTTCGCACTTTCCTTTGCTTGTATTCAAGTGTGAATGGTGGCGTTAGAACCCTGCTTGAAGAGGTGATATCTGTTAAAATGGAAAAATTGTAGCCAACAGAGACACAGGGTTGAAATGAAATATGAAATGTAATAGTCAGGCTTGTTATAGTTCCCACAGTGGTTACCAACCTTTTTTTTAGTGATGTATCCCCAGTGAAATATCTTATCAGCCAAGTACCCCTTAACCAGCGCAAAGCGTTTTTGGGGGGTAGAAATAAAGATTTAAAACATGCCATCTACGTCTGATATATTGAACTTTAGACCCTTTCAAACTTCATTAATATTGGTCCACAAAAAAATAATCAACCTTAAGTATCCTCTTTTGGATCATTACAGAAATCTGTTATCAACAAGAAATAACTTCATTATGAATGCATATGTTTCCACAAAAAATACAAAGTGTGTTCTCAACAAGAAATCATTATAAACAAATACTTGTTCACAGAAAAATATTAAACATAACACATAACACATCCTGTTCTGGAATTGCAGTAGAGCTCTCATCACAAAAATAAACTAACTTTATTATTAATTAATATTTGTCCCCCCAAAAATAATCAACATAAAGTGTCAGACCTGTTCTCAAAAAGAAATAATTATAAATAAATATACAGAAAAATACTGAAAATAAAGTGTCCTCTTTTGGGATCGCAGTGAAGATCTGTTAACAAAAATAAATCATTGACGACAGGTAACGAGAGGTGGCACGTGACAAATTGGGTCAAACCATTCCAGTATGTAAATTGATTAACCTGAAAATAAAATTTGTTTGTTGAACTTTTTTCTTGAAACTTTTAATTACTTTTTTAAAGAATTGTTGCATGTTTGTTTGTTTTTATTGAAAATCTTGAGTAACCCCTGGAGTTCCTTCAAATACCCCCAGCGTTCCCCGTACCCCACTTTGAGAACCACTGGTCTAGGGGGGAGGTGATTAACTACCGTAATTCCCCTAATATAAGACACCATTATTTTCCCAAAAATGAAAGCCAAAATGGGTGCGTCCTATAAAGTGTAGGAAATTGTCTGACATACAGTAACTGCCTTTTGACCAGCTGGGACGTCATTAAAAGCGTGTAAAATGTTTGTCTTTTGAAGTGAATAGAAGCACACCGCAGGCTACAGCTCTGGTCCAGGGAGTCTGCCTAAGATCCACTATAAATTGTTCTGTTGGAGGCAGTAATTAAAATGTCAATTAGGATTGTTTTAAGGTTGACACACAGATCCATGGAAAACACTATGCCAAAATCAATGTCTGTTTTATTTACCGCTTCTGTTGTTCGCATAAGTTAACCAAGGAATTAGTCGCAGATAAATCCTCAGCGATAAGAAAGTTTCAAACTGCCATCCTAATGGAAAGCACCAATCCTGTACATGTTTTTTGTTTTTTTTTGGTGTGTGTGTGTGTGGGGGGGGGGTAAATGTATGTGTTTTTGTCTGGAATAAGAGTTAAAAATGTACATTTCTTCACAAATCTGTTTACAAAAAAAGTCTAAGTGTATGTGATTGGTTCATAAAACCAGGCTTATTTCGGGGAATTTAGCTTTGTGTTGAGGAAAATGAGTTGTCTTTTTTGGAATTTCTACATAGACAAATTCCTTAAGGTATCCACTTTTATCTCCCAGTAGCCAGAAGCTTCAAATTGTAATGAAAGCTATATTAAAGTTGAGGCTTTGTAGAAAACACGCGCCATTGAAAAATGAAAATGCCTGTTTTTTTCTCAAATCCAGAGATTTCAAAGTGGTAACATTCAAATTGCTGTAACATCAAAAATTCTCTAGCTACTTCCATGTATTTTAAAGGAATTGAGGGGAGGAATACAATATATCAATTTCTCAGTCTAATTTTGTAGAATTGTATCAGTTATACATGTTATTTATATATATATATATATATATATATATATATATATATATATATATATATATATATATATATATATATATATATATATATATATAATTTTTATGTTTTCGATGTCATAAGATTGTCCAGGTGTACCTAATGCTGTGGTGGGCAAGCGCACCAAAAGGTTGCTGGCTGTGCCACGGCAGACAAGATACGGCGCCCGGAGGTACAATAGAAGCGCAGTGAACAGAAACATTCCATTGTTAATTGCATCCCGGCTCCCTTTTGAAAACTCCGTCTTGTACTCGGCCGGCGAGGAATGACCTTGGCAAGGAACGTACTGGCGCGCTTCCACGAAAACAAGCGATTAAGGCAGAAGAATTGCTTGAGTTGACTGCGCGAGCGTATGAAAAGTGTTCTCAGTTAGGCGGCTGACATACAATGTTATTGCGAGTGTTTCTCTATATAGGTCACTGGAGAGCGCCAAGACACTTCATGGCCTATAAAAAAATAGGGAAAAAAAGAAACAAAGCTGCGAGGAACATTTTCCTGTCTGTAAGAGTAATAAAGAAGAATAAAACAATCCCCTGTGATTCCACATTAAGCCTTTAAAGTGTTTTTATCATTGACCTGAATTGTTCCGCTTAAATCTCTCTTGTTTGTGTTTTAAGCACATTTATGATGTCGGCCGCATGCGGCGGCGTCTCTCTCTCTCTCCCCAGTCCGTGGCTGGTTCAACATTTGAAAGGAGTGAAAGGGAACATGTCCGTGCGCACGCACTTGTCTTTGACTCTCATTATGTTGCCGGTTGAAGCTGTCACGCTCAGCCGATTACAAAAACGTCCGCCGTTTACCGGGTCAGTGCTTGGGCAGATTGATGACATGATTTGTTTGCCGTGTTTAACATGTTCTAATGAGACACAAAACTTAGTGTCGGTTCCCGCCCATACATGACAGCTTCAAGGAAGGAGAAATGAGATGCACTTATCAGGGGCGTTAAGCGTGACTGATTGATTGAGTTGGAAAATTACCCCAATTTCAGAAACGACACAAAACTGGGTGAATATGTCTATCATAGGGCAAATGGAAAAAGGCTCAAGGACCCAAGTCTAAAATTAAAAAGGGAGATGGGTATTTTTGTTTGAAGGCGAAGCAGCAATCTTACGCCAATTCCGAGGATTGAACTTTAACCCTTATGTAGTATTTTGACCATTTTGCGGTCTTTTTTATCCACGTCATTCTTGCAGTATTTTAGCCAATGGATGGTAGCGTGATAACTAAGTGCTCATTCCATTTCGACATGGTATCACCATCCGGGTGAAATTTCAGCTCCCTGGTGCTTTCTTTCAATGCCTTTGATGTGAAATGCCTTGGATGTAAACATAAAAAACTGGACAAAAAATGTCGCCTACAGTAGAATAAGTGTCGCACAAAAGCAAAGGAAAAGGCAAAACGATGCAGTTCATCATTTGATGCCGCCTGAAATGAGGTCCGCAGAAGGGCCACCGAAGACTTATGATGTGAAACTCCAAACACGCTAACTTTTGGAACCCTCAGCCCTTCTGTCAGTTCCAGTTCCACAGCCTTAATACATGTTTAAATACAGCAACGCCCCCTGAAGAATATCACATTCAGCCGCATAAATTAATGTTTTTTCACCCCTTCTCCACAATGTTTACTGTGGATGCAAACACTGACAAGCGACAGAAGCAGCTGGCAGTCATTCATTTTCAATGAAAGCCTCGGCAAGCGTCCCGCAGCAGAAGATGTGGGAAGAGATCGTCTATGCATATATCAGTGTTGCTTTCTGTGTTGACAGTGCGAGGCAACGTGATCACGGCGCTCCTCGCGTTCTCCCTGATCCCTACAACTTATGCCGTGTTCGTCTCGTGACATAAACCAAAATAACTCGGGAAGAGAGTGCGTCAAAAGCAAAAGGGATGCCTGGAAAGCCATTGGACACATACGCGCTCTGCAAGCAATATGTAAAAAATGTAGTACCTGCCCCTCAAAAGTGCTGCAACGCAACTGATGTGGAAAGACATCAAAAGAGGAATAGCAAATGATCCATCCTGCTTTACTCCTAGCTATTTACACGCAGATCCTGAAACATAACATAGACCGCATTATTTCTAATGAAACAACATTTTTAGGTCAGCAAAAGTACTGGAAAATATTTATGGTTTTTAATCTGTGAAAAAGTCTTCAAATAGATGAAAGTGAATAAGAGTTTTTATGTCTGTGCAAATCCTTTGCTTGCAATAACTGCGGTTTGCCTCGCCAAACCGTTGCGTTCGTCTTTTGTGAGGTCTTTATGGACTTTTCGTGATAGTCTCTTTCATTTATATATTCATTTTTTTTTCACTACATGCTCATCTTCAGCCATTAAAATGTATTCGCCATCGTGGGGCTGCAGCTAATGAGTATTTTTGGTATTTGGATATGCGACATCAAATTTGAATTGAATATCAAGTAAAATCTTTTTTTTTTTTTTTTTGCTTGGTGAAATACGATCATAAATTCAGAAGACCAAGCAGCACATTTGCACTTAATTATGAATGACCGACTTTTATACATTTTTGATGTTCAATTTTTTTTTAAACTGAAATTTAAACTGCGGTATACCACTTAGTCTCTATAAACATTAGATTTGAGACGAACCTCATGAGTCAGAATGATTTGCTTGAAAGTGATCAGTAGGAACGGCGACTGTGCCAGGCTCATTCATAATTAGGGTAAGAAAATTAAATGTTTTGAAATCAAGGTACTTGAATCATTAAAGGACTTGTTTCACCAGTATTGTGGAGAGGCATATCCCTAAGTAAATTGCATGCTCTATTGGGTTTAAGGCTGATATGAGGGGGTCTAAAACCTTCCACATTTTGCCCCTGATGAACTCTTTAGTTGCTCTGGCTCTATGTGTGTCGTGGCTTATTCTCTTGAAGTATTTGCTGATCACTTTGGCTGCATCCTTCTTTGACTTGCGAGACGAAGTTTTTGGAGTACATTTTGCTGCCTCTGTCATTTGTTATGTCAATGAAGATTAGCGAGCCGGTCTGAGGAGAAATCGTGCAAGCCCACATTATCCCCACTAAGGTTCACAGATGAGCGTCTAAATTCGGGAGGATTCCCAGATCTTTTCTTACCCCAGACTTTAGCGTTTGCATCACTTTGGTAAAGTAGTATCAACAGTGAAAAATATCTTTGCTTAGAATGTTCGCACTTTTAGAAAAGTCCAGTCTGACTTTCCTTTTCTGACTCAATGAGCTCCGTCTTGGCATTGTTTTTGCAGCTCTACCTCCCCTAAAAAAAGTTGACAATGGCTGTTGTTTGGCTTGGTTTTTATGTCCGTTACTTAAGCGCCTATCTCACCGAGATGTGAATGTTTGCGAGTGTCTGCGAGGGTAGCGGCTCTTTGGAATCTGTCTGGGTTCGTACGGGGGCGAGGAAATTTTGAACATGGCAACGTCCGTCCAACATTTGGCCAGTGCTTTTCAATTGTAAGCAGCTTGCTGGGTTTCACGGTGGTTACACCACTATGACGAATGCAGTTTTCACAAGAAAAGACCCAAACTGAGTGTTGACATTCAGTACTATTTGTCGTTTGAATAATTAAAGTACGATGAAACTACGTGGCCCAAAAGTTTGAAGAAACTTTCAAACACATCTTTTGATGTCAAATTCAAATGTTTTCAGTCGACATGACAGAAAGGACTGAGGTGATGATATTTTTTTCCTTCACAAAGAGAACTAGGGCAGTGTGGGCGTATTTTGCCATTTCTAAGATTGAAGACGGGAAATGTATTCAGGATAATTACCCTGGATGCAGGGAATGAAAAGAAAAAAGTCACAGCGAAAGGGGCAATCTTTGTAATTATGAGGTGAATTTGTGGCGTCTATCACGCCTGAAAATTCATTTTGGCCACCGACTATTCTTCAAAATTTCATCGGGGTAATATTGTTTCAGGACAGAAATGATTAGTTTGTACAATTGGTAATATTATTGGACTTTTCATTCACTCCCACATTAAAATAATCTGTCCGAGACAGATAGTAGTTGGTAACTTTTTCCTGCAGTGTAAATCCAGCCAAGGAATCGAAAAGTTGGAGAGGATTTACTTAGCTGCGGGAGGCAGCTGCAATGCTTTGATAGGTCAGAGCTGAGTATAGGAAGTCCACTGTGTGGTTTTGCCCCTGTCAAATAAAGACCTGCGGCTATTTTGACACGGGCCTCCCGAGTTGAAAATCACGTGTCGACTTCTTTAAATTTGTCAGCTCGCCCAATAAAATTTCATCGCCACTATTCCCTTCTCCGCGAGGCGTCGATACATGGATGCGGAGCGAGCGAGGGGGAGATCTTCCTGCTTCCTGTTTGATTGTGGTCTCGGCAGATTTAACGGACACGCCGGATGAGAGATTTATTACCCCTCTGATTGCTCCCGCCCAGACAGATTGGGAGTGGGCGGAGCAGACACCCTATCTCAGCTGTCGCACTTTGCCGTGTCATCACTTTTCAGTGCGCGGGGGCCACTCCAGCCTGCCCCCCCTTTCGCCTCTCAGGACCAGCACATCTGCCACCTGCTTAATTATTTCTCTCCGTGGCCCAAAAAAACACACGGAAGATCAAAAGGGAAAGGACGCAAACGGCCACCAGCCCCTGATTGCGTCTTGGGTGTCACGTCTCATTTATACAGCCCAAAGTGCCTGTGAAGTCTGGAAATGGCAGCAGAGGCCTTTCTCATCTCCCTGACTGTAAAAGCCCAAAGTGTGTGTGTGTGTGTGTGTGTGTGTGTGTGTGTGTGTGTGTGTGTGTGTGTGTGCTCGCGTGTGTGTGGGCCGCGGCGGCGATCGGGGCTCTCATTTCTCAGAGTTGCAACCCAAATATGAATCTCGCCTGCAGCTTTCTGTCAGCCGCCTCAAAGACGGCAATCTATCAGGAAGTAAAAGCCAACTCAAATGTAAAAATCAATTCATGAGAAAATAAGGAGGCCCGTGGTTGAGGGAAAGTTCATGGGCACGTGTGATCATGTTTCCTTGCATTCAGCCGCTCGGGCGGTGAGCGAGCCAGACAAATGATAGGGCTCATTCTGGCAGGGGAAGAGGGAGCTTGATAGGAAAACTGATGTGAAGGCTTGTGCATCTGTAACATGCACCAGAGACACAAGCCGCCTGCTGTACTTGAAATGAAAAAAAAAAAAAGTGTATTCCACTTACGCAGAGAAAATGAAAGAAGCCAGCTTGCATTTATCTATTGGCAAGTTTACACTTGTGTAAAATTGCAATGATTAATCAATGAGCAAATTGATATGTATTTTCATTTTGTTATTTCAGATTTTTTAACAGTAAAGTACTCTCCGATGACCGTGTTTGGTCTACTTTCTGACAACTTGTAATCATAATTAGTTCCCTACAATGTTGATTTGAAACATCATGTTTTGACTAAAGGGATGGAAAATGAAACATTAGTTATTCACTAATTTATTGATTAAGTCATAGTTCCCTAATTATGATTCTATTAAGTCATCAACTCATTAAGTACCGTATTTTCCACACTATAAGGCGCACCGAATTAATGACATATTTCAAAACTTTTTCAATCACAATATAGTAATACTCAAAGTAATAACAATAATAACTCAAATGAAAATTCTAAACTCTCAATAGCATAATAACTTAATGTCAATATGAGCAACCTTGTTCAATTGTAAACACACAAAAGAAACAGGTAAAGCTCACTTTATCACTTCATCTATCAATTCCAAACTCAATATTGATCCGTATATAAGGCGCACCTGATTATAAGGCGCACCATCAGCTTTTAAAAAAAAAAAATTAAGGCTTTTAGGTGCGCCTTATAGTGTGGAAAATACGGTACCCCTCTCAAGCCCAAAACAGAAAAGTGAAAAAATATGTATAAAAATAGATACATCGTATTAAATTGGTGGACTCCTAAAAAAATGTATAAAAACATTTTGGGGAGTAAATGAGTTAAATGCCATCCACGTATTAACTTTTTTTTTCTTTAATCCAACCATTTATTGCCCATCCACCAATGCTCACTGATGATGACAGGCAATGATATAAAACTGAGAGGGCCGGCAGCGATTGAGTTAATCGACAAAATAATTGCAATGAAATCGTGATTAAAAGTAAACACAAAAAAAGATTTCTGCAGCTCCACTAGTCGCAGTATTATGATCAATACTGCTTGTGGATTCAAAATTGCGCAGCAAAATATACCTACTTTTTTCCTTGTTCAGGGGGCAGCCATTTTGACATCGCCTAAAAATGACATTGCAGTTGCTCAGGATACCGTAACGACCAATCATGGCTCACATGACCAAACACAGAAATTAGGTAAAATGTGAATGGTCATTATCTGCTGACTAGTTATGACTAAAGAAGTAATTGAACAAAATAAAATCATCTAACTCCAGATAATTTTTTTTAAGTAGAATATCCATCGACTTAAAAAATGTCAGGTTTCCAGAAATTAAATTGGGTAAACAACGGGTCATATTTTCGGTGTATTTGTATTTATTTTTCTTCAGGCTTTAGTGTAGACAAGAGCTGGTTAAAAACTATGCCAATGTGGCCGCCATATTGGCTGGGGCAATTTTCCCAACGAAGGTAATAGAAAGCACAACTGAAAAAAATAAAAGGCTGTCGTATCCGTCAAAAATAGAGAGCTTTTTTTTTTTTCAAACTTAGACATGCACACATTTTTCAAACAAGCTATTTTCGGTGCAGCATGCATGTTCTTTTTTTTATTACCTTTTATTTACGGCACTTAATTGTAAGAAGTGAAAAATGCAAGTACTAACATTGTGACTGGTGCATGAGTCATTATCATCATTTCAAGCACAAACAAGCTAAGTTTGAATAAACTGCAATATTTACCAAACAGTGATTTTATACTGTAGTGGATGCTTTTAGGCCACGAAAAAGTACTTCAATGTAATTGAACACAATTAGCTCTAATGAAGCTCGTTAAATTGAGGCTCTACGGCGTATCTTACTTCAGGACGGGACGTGTCAATTCTGAATAATTAATCGTAAGGAAACTATGAAGCGGTGAAGTTCTTCTTCTCCCAGTGCACTCCATGTGGCCCGGAGCGCCTCTCATTGTGATAATTAAGGCGCACCGGTAACGCCGATATATTGAGCGAGATGAAAAAAGTGCCACGGGAAAGCGTGAAGACAAACGTAGTGCAACAAACACTCGGCTCGTCACCAAAGCGCTTCAAGCCTACGCTCACACCTTCATGGTGTTGTACAATGGGAAAGAAGCTTTTTAATTGCATGTATACAAATAGCTGCAGTCTGTAGTGCCTGCCTATCGAGCAAGTTTGAAATGAAACAACCCACAACATTTTGCTGGGTGCCAGTTTCGGAAAACATGTCTGTGACCAAGCTGTTCAGAAGTTTCCCGGGATGTGACGTCACAAGTGAGCTAATTTACATAATAAGTACAGTATGTACAAAGTGGGATTCTCCGTTCAGGAATTGGCAACTAGGATGGCCAAAGATTTGTCATCTCCATAAAATAGAAGTATGTCAAAGCCAAAACACTAATCTGCACTGCGGTTTTAGCACATATTAGCATTAGCTTCTGAAAAGCAGCACATACGAAAACGTTCAACAAAGTCGTCAACGTTTGGGTGGAGTCCATGTGTCAAACCACTACATTAACTGAAAAGTGTACTTTTATAACTCGGGAGTTAATATGGTGCCCCTAAGTGTGTATGATTAAATTAGCCAATGGTGGCTGTGATTTCAACCAGTGTGTGACAAGTGGATATTAGGTATGCTATAATTCTTGCTCCTCTATATAATTTTACGGAAGAATGTCAGAGACCTTTTATTATGACACCTGGAACCTGCTGCAAATTGTGTAAGGTGTTTACTTTAAAACAAAACATTGCAACAAGCACGGACAAGCGTTCAAATATGTGCAAGGCTTGTTTGTTACTAAATGAAAGAATGAGGAGAAGAAATTTGGATGGTCACAAATCGTGATCTGGAAAAACTCACGCTGGTCCACCAACTAGTGGTTTTCTCTCCAAATTCGGGTAAATGTGGACATTTCCTCCCCCATAGTATGCATGTGTTAATAATCATCATCTATTTGTTCTTTCATTTAGCAAAACTTGACCACTTCCGAACATTTCTGACAAGTTCGTCCACCATGTTTAATCTCACGGGTTGCATTGTCCTGTTTTTAAACGAGGTCTTGTTGTCGTGAGATTTCATCTGCAGGATCTCATCAGTGAAAAATCCCACATCAAAAGTATTATCTTTAGAACCAAAACAAATCAACTCAGCAATTATTTTAAGTATCACTGAAAATTCAATTAGCATCAGGTAGCAATGAGACAAAGTAAATAGTGAAAACGATATACTTTGTAAGATCGATAAGAGGAACAAAACAGACACGTTGAGTAACACTCAAAGTAAAAACTTGTTTCCTACCAAAATAGGCGAGTGGTTACGAAATTAAGAAAATGATGATGGATGCTGCATGTTAGATCATTCTTTTATTTTATTTTTTTATAAATTTTACTGTGCCGTTTCTTAATGTCTGCTGTTGGTTTTGCTTGTTGGTCTTGTATAAGCAGTTTGAACCTTAGAAATACTTTGTCCTTTTTATTGCGCAATTTTTGGGACTCCAAACATTTCTGTTGGGAGCCATAGCTTTTTAGTACTGCGAGTCCCGGGGACCCAACGGTTTGTAAAATGAGTACTACATATTGGATGTTGATGAGCATTTTTTTTAATTATACCCAGTCTTCCAAATGTATTTCAATGGGCATCAATTATCTCACTAGCAGGGCGACATATTTTGTCGTTAATTAAAACTGCCAAGAAAAGTGTTCCAATGTGACCCATGGAGACAAATTATGCCCTTTCCCTCTAATATTTAAGTTCTACTCATTTCTCAATGGGGAAAAATATTTTATATTGCCGATAACTTCAAAGTTGATCAGTGTTCATTTCTGTCCTCTGTTTGCAAATAAGCGGACTTAAAACTATAAAACAGAAGCAAAACCAAGGTTCCCAATCTGTTTGGAAATCATTAGTCATACTAGTCATTCTTTTTAGAGGATAAACAATCCCTAGTACTGTTATGCATATTGCATACGGTATTTAGTGCACATCAGTGGAGTTTCCTATTATTTATTAGCATTAACCCAGCGGACTAAAGGTTTAAATCATGTGTTTAAAGTACACGTTGATTTATCTCAGTTCCTCTCTTCCTCCGTTGCGCACTAACATGACTGGACATACATTCATTAACTTAACGAGTTGCCTCAATTTCCTTCAGCTTCTACTTAGTTAGCGAATATACAAAAGATAATAGCAATTAGTGCTGTGAATTATTAATGAAAGTAGCGCTAATATGCAGGAAAACAAGCTGTCTTCTGCGGTAGTGTCTTCACACGGGAAATTACAATTGGTCTCGAAGCAACTGCAACAAATGCATGTTTACCAAGGAGTGCAAACAACACATGAAGCTTAAATGTAAAGTAAATGTCAGTAGGAGAAGGGCAGGGGAAAAAAAAACAAACAAACACTCGGTTACTCGACGGTGGTTCTTTCTTTAAGGCGCGCAGTCTCTCCCAGACAAAACATCAATAGGAGGACATTTTCATCTGTCTGCGCGGGTCAAATTGTGATCAAAATGAAAATCCTCCCTCAGGCTGCGGTGACGAGGCCGGCTTGTCTCAGATCAATATCAAAACTACCACTGGAATGTTTCATGAAGAGTCAGACTGGGAAAGCTCATGCTTTCATTACGGCTCCAGACCAGTGATTTATGGTTGTATTTACCAGATATTTGACAAAAACATCCCCCCCTCCCCCTCGTTTAAAAGTTCTACATGAAGGGCGGCCATGTTTTTCCCTCCCAAATTGTGTACACTGGGTGTTTTTTTTTTTTTAAATGCCCGCAATCAAGGACAAGGTCGAGCAGTTTAATGGGGGTAAACGTTTGTTCCCCTTTCAAAGGTTTGTACAATGTTAATGATCTTAATAGATGATGTTATCCCTCCGGGAAAGTGGCCATCATATTATCCCTCGGCAAAGGTGTCTTGCAGGACAAGGACGGAGTGCTTCGCACCAAAGGCGTTTCCACAAATCACCAGCACTTCGCATGTGACACCACGATGTGCTCGCTGATAAGTGGTCGCGCGTCAAAGCAGGTTGTTCATGACTTCATTGTACATTCGCATGTTTTGACACGTGAAACAAAGATTTGCTGGAAGACTTTTTGCAGATCTCGTGCATCAATGCTACTGGTGACTGCAGGGGTCAATGAGCTTGCCTGGACTCTTTACCTTGAAGGCATGTAAACACGCAAGAGGTCATGTACGACATGAGTGTGCACGCTTCAGGGTCAGGGGAAAATGTGCTGGGAAATCACGTGTAATGTATATACGCATGTATTTTTTTTTAAAAAAGATGGCTGTACAAGTTTGTGAGAAAGTATTAAATGTGAGTGAATAAAGTAAATAAATAATACCGCTTTTCCAATCACATTGCAGACGTTTCTCTAATCAGCTGCATGTGGTGTCTGTTAGTGTTTCAGTTTCAGTAGATGGGAAGTGGGTAAATGTCTTACAAGGGCTTCAATGAAAAATAATGTAGTAATCACATTATAAAGACAAAATAGTACCTATTGTCTATAACAGTGGTTCACAAATGGGGGTACTCGTACCCCTGGGGATACTTGAAGGAGCTTCAGGAGGTATTCAAGATTTTCAATAAAACAAACAAACATATATAACACATATTACACACACACTGTGGTTAGTAGTGCAGTGATTGAGTCGATACGAATGTCAATCTAACTTATTAGGGAATATTCTGGTGGTGTTCAGTAAAAATCGACTTTTATTAACTGACCCATCAGGTGCAGGCAAAGATTTTCAAATCTGGCATTTAACTGATCTAATGCACCTTCTAATAACACAATCATACCCCCAAATAAAGTAAAAGCAATAGGACGCATTAAAGAAGAAATGGAGGCAATTCACATAACTCACAATAAAGCCCGGTCAAGAAATCATTTCCTATTACTTCCGATATATCATCTCCAAACTTCTTACACCACAGTATAGCGGTACACGATCAATACTTATCAATATAAACACTTCAATAAAAAAGATTGTACTCAACAGAGATGCTGATGCAGACTCAGTAGACCTTCTGTCTTTGCTCCTGCCTGCCTGTCAGAATAAGCTAGCAGTAGCGATCACACATGCTGCTCTGAAAGTGTTCATAAAATCAATTTACGAGTTATAACAAGTCAGCCAAAAATGATGTTGGCTTACCTAGCCTCGTGAAGTCCAGTTTTTCCTGAATAGTGCAACCGGAAAATAAACTTTTAATCGCGTCTGACATTTTAATCCCCTGTAAATCAATATTTGGTGCATTTTAGGATCAATCAATCAGAGGACGCAAAAACGCAGATGTCACTGAGGATTTGGAAAGGTGCAGAGCGGTGAATCTGACATCCGACTGGCTTAAAAAAAAGTGTGTTTGGTCATTGCCCGCAGCATCCTGAAGGCTTTGAGCAATTACATAACAACGCATGGAAGCTGAAATTTGATTGGACAAGAAAAAGGCCGACAAAGAGCCGAAAGCCGAGAAACACGCTGTGAAATGAAGACAAAAAATTGTACTGTATCTTCCACACTAAAAGGCGCACCGGATTCTGAGGCACATAGAATAGAAGCTATCGTAGTGGCTGCGTCATGCATCCACTAGATGGAGCTGCTCTAAAGGGAACGTCAACAAAAACAATTAAATTAGTCAGTCAACCTCTATTGATAGAATTTAAGCGTTCTCACAAGTATGTTCACTCTCAAAGTGAATAAACTGTTTTATTTTAGTACTATCTGAAGAATGGGGAAAACATACCTCTTGATTACATTAAAAGACAGTTTAGGTCAATACCAAGATGAATCAAGAGTTTAAAAATAAATAATTATGATTCTATTAAAGTGACAGTGTAAGATTTGACAGTTTTTCATTACGGACAGCAGGAGGTGCTGCAGTTATCATTGTCCGTAGCTATAACAAACATGGCAGCCGCCGGAGGAGTGCCACCCCCCACGTAATATCATTTCATGATAACTCGACATACGATTATATTTAAAACATACTGTTGGTCGTTAAGAACATTTATAACATACATTTATATACATAACACATTTATTTGCGAGTTTTTGAAATTCATCATCATTTACTTCACACCTTTTTAATGAAAAACACATTGTCCCTTTAAAACTTAAAAAAAAAAAAAAATCAAACTGCAACCAAAAAATTTAAAATGATATTGTTTTGTTCTCTCATCCTTGCACTTTTGCATTTGGCAGAGGAAATATACGTACAGTACAATATACAATTCATAATGTATTAGTTTGGCAAAATACTGATAAATATGATTCATGTTCATTCTCACAATTCCAACAAATTAATAGGGCAAGTAAGAGGTAACAAATATCATATTTACACAATAAAGAGAATAATTTTTAATTGAAAACTATCAAGTAGTTGGTCAATTAGCCGGAGAATGCAAGCAGATTAGATCTGCAGCTTTAACACAAGACTTCATCGGGCAAAATATATCTTCTCTTTGGCATTTGGGTCATGCGAGTATTTAAAAAGAATTCAGGAGGGCCTGGAAGCTACCTGGCTTCTATTCCTAGCAGAAGTAAGGCAAGTAAATTCTCCTGATGCGTGTGAATGTGATTATATGTGCAAAGAGCTTTGAGTGGTCGGAACACAGGGAAAAGACCAGTGGGATCTGTCATCTCTCATCAACGTGAAGCTTTACTATTTTCGCTGAACGGTAGAGCAGCTTTTCCATGAAATAAAGCGTCACGGCTCAGAAATGCAAGATATAGCGAGAAAACGACGTGAAATATGGCCGACGTACTCACAATGACAAATTAATAGCGCGCTGAGCGTTCATGTTGCGTTAGATGGTTTTCATGCATTCGCAAAAGTAAAAGAATGTCATAAAAAGCAAAAGTTTGTTGAGTTTCTGGTCCTCTGAGCATTCACGGAGAGGCGAGTAATGATACACTATGTACAGTATATCCTTCTAAAATGAGGTGCAGGATTATTAGTCTCTCAGGGAGAAACTTATAATAAAAATGGTATAGCGCTTGAAATATCGCCGTTAGATGTGTTCACGTCGAAGCTCAAAGAGAGAAAAATAATAACATTCACCTTTGATTGACAGATCGGCAGAGGTAGGTTCTTCGTTATTACCTAATTATTAATGTGCTTTTCGTGGCGTACCAATGAGAAGTTCAAATCTGATAAGGATTAAGCTGCATTAATAAAAAAAAAAGTTCAAATCCTGCATCAAGACATATTTTCAGAGATAAAAACTAAGAATTTTACAGCATATTTAAAGAATAAACTTGCATTTTCTTCCACAGGAAAATATGGTAACATGAAAAAGTATCTGATCCTTGAACTTTCTCAAATTTAAGCATGAAATATGATGTCATCTTTTCCAAAATCACACAGATCTAAGAATAATGCCTGCTTTATCAAAATAATTAATAGCATGTTTTGTTTTTCAAGTAATCTAACTCAGGTTGTCCAATGACAGGGGAGTCGATCAAAGCGTCTCTGTCCACTATAAATGCACGTCTGGTAAGCATTATGTCTTGATGAAAATAATCATCTGAAGTGCATCATGCATAATAAAAGTCACTTAACAGTGCATCATGCATAATAAAAGTCACTTAACAGGGAAAGTCAGGGCAAAGATTCGCTGTCCTTCCTGTGTGGAGTTTACATGTTCTCCCTGTGCCCACAAGGGTTTTCTCCAGGTACTCCAGTTTCCTCCAAAATTCCCAAAAGTATGCATGGTAGGTATACTGGACACTACATTTGTCCTTTGGTGTGTTTGGGAGTGTGAATGTTGTTTGGCTATCTGTGCTCTGTGATTGGCTGGCCAAGGGTAGGCTCCAACGCGCCTGCAACTCTAGTGATGATAAGTGGCTAATAAAATAGAGGAATGGAATATGAATTAAGCAGCAAAATTTTAACCCATCTTAGGGGGCAGCCATTTTGCCATCTGATGTCCTCTAAAAATGACATCATAGTTGCTTAGGGTAAGGTAACAACCAATCGCGGCTTAGTTTGATCGAACCCAGGATGTGGGCGAGCCCTGATTGGCCGTTACCTGAAACCAGAAATACTGTGATCTCATTTTTAGGTGATATAGCTGTGTTGTAAGTGTGGAAACACTTCCATCCAATGGTCATAGTTATCACTACTGTGTTCAATTGGCTTATATTAGGTAAGCAAGGGTGATGGTTCCTCTCCATAAAAAATGTATTTGACCAGAATTTTATGTTTTTTTTTATTGTAACTATTTTAAAAGACGATAATTCTCATCCACAGCAATGAATGAGTTAAAAGCAAGTGGATTTTGCTGCTTAATTCATATTCCACAAACACATTATTAATCAAATCGCCATGTTAAGACTAGCGGGGGTGTATAGGACATACGACAATAAAGAAAATTTTGGGGTTGACTCCCCCTTACTTCTGCAATTTGTTAAAACGTGAACCTTGCGCTATGGCCTACATAATTCTGCTCATTAGAACACTGGCATTGAAACAGGAGATCAGAACATTCACAGAGGTTTCCCTCATTAATTAATTTCAAATTACTTGGCCATTCATTTTCCCACCATCACACAAGGACATTTAGTCAGAAGCACTTCCTTAGACGCTACATCCTACTTGCCGCGGGAAGTCATGAAGACAGCTATTGTGTGTGAGCGTACGTGTCTTTATACACTCTTATCTCATGGCCATGCATTAATTAGCTATGATAAGGAGCTAATCAAGCGTGGGAAAGATGTGTATCTTGAGCCACAAATGAAACAAGGATTTTTTTTTTTTAATGATGGGTGACCATAAGGGCTAAAGCTTTAAAAAATGATGGAAATTCTAATAGTAGGTCATCTAATATGCTAACTGTAAAAGTAATTGGCAGATTGGCATCTACAGAGATAAATAAAATGACTATGAAAGGGTTCAGTAGTGCTTTTAAAATACATGTGTTAATGAGACAACTGTCACTTGATGATTGTTTACATTTTAACCCAAGGCTTGTCAGCATAGATTAGCCGCTTTATGGATGATTTTACTCTTATGACTAACACTGTGCTGCTTATTTTTAGACCGCAATTAGGCAGACATAAAAGAGTTATAGCGACAAGTATGTGGGCTTTGTTGTTTTGTAATTTTAATAGAAACCAAAATAGTCCAGTGCATGGGGAAACATCTTGCATTTAGTGTAATTTAACATCCATTCTTATCATAAGGATGTTAAAACCTTTTTTTTAGCTGTTTTAATGGCTAATTTTGAAGGATGATTGCCTGCTGGTAACATCATGCCTTTCGACTTGTATCGTGAATTAATTTAATGAACGCTCGTTTGGTTACTGCATGCTTGCTAATTGGCGAGACATTGTCCTCTTTTATTAGTATTCCCAAAGTGATTCTTTGCTCGAGAATTAAAATGATGATTAGAGAGTTTTCCTTTCCCTACATCACAATTCTGTTTTACTTGGCCTTGTCATTCATCATAATTTAAAAAGTGATATTAATTGAAGGCCGCTTTGAAACTATTCTGTCAGAAAAACAAATTGACAATTGCCACCTGACAGGAGAAAACACATTTTTCTTATGCGGGCTGCATTTCATTTGGCCATCTCGCAACAGTGTAATTGTTAGGCAGCCGAAAGCCTCTGTGTGACCAAATTAGTTCCAGAATTTGGAATAAAAGACAAATATGTCTATCTCCCAAGCAACAATTGCAGAGGCAGTGTTCAAAAATTGGAAAGGCTATGTAAATTCTCAGCCAACGTCCTGTCCGAGGATCTTCTCATTTGAGCGTGATTGACAGAACATTTCAACAGCGCTGTAATAGTGATTGCGATTTCCTCCGAAATTGAACGCATGCCGAGAAGGAACCAAAATAAAAAAAAATATGGGTTAATACATCAAAGCGCTTCAAAGCTACCCCTCGACATGATGTAAATATGCCCCAGAGGTGTTGTTCTGCGGTATGGGGGATGACATCTGAGCAATGTGATTGGAAGCTTGAGAAGATCATATTCCCGAGCACCCAATCATTATCAATTGTACATGTGCCCTTGATCAGTCAGACCATGTGGAAAAAGTCAAAAATTAGTTTTAATGGGGCATAAAATACTGTATCTTCTGCATGGTTAGTGTTTAGCATGCCTGAATTTTTTTTTACAATCGATCAAACTCTTATTGTTATTCCCTGAATACATCAAAGCAATCGGAGGCAAATAGCTGTGCTCATAAGTACCCTCGAGCTTTGCACTTATGAGCGCAACGTTGTGTCTGTCAACTAGTGGTGAACAAACATTTGATTTGCTGATACCTCCAGGAACCCTGTAGATGAATACTGACGTATACAATTGTGCTCACACGTACCACAAGGATATGTAATTTTGAGCAGATTTTAAGAGCCATTTTTTACATCATTGGGAAATCATCACTATTCTGACAGTCTCTCTCTCATTTGACCTTCATGTGCAAAACGTGAGTTTTTTTTTTCTTAGTTTGATTTAGCCCGTTGCTAAGAGCCAAGCAGCATATTTTGTTATTTAGAATGCATGATGAGGTGCCAGAAAAGTATGAAAAGAACTTGCGAGAACATCCGGAATCTCAGCACTGTGGAGCAGCCGTGCTAACCACTAACGCGCCGTGCTGCTTGTAAATGGTAATGTGAGCCTACATGGCCCTACCAATAACATTTTTGCCAATAATAAGCACGCATACCTGAGCTTTACATTTTTAGATAGTTGTGCATTTTCAGTGCAGGCAAAAGGCCAAATAAATTATTGATTTGTTACATCATGTTGATATGTCAACGAAATTGAAAGTGTCACTCTGCAAAGACCTGACAGGCTTCAGTGGAGACGCGTGCAGAGCTCAACGTCCCGCTTCAGACTATCCAGTCCCTTTGCACGGATTCCAAACTGTCAGTCCGGAGAAGGTCACGGCACAGGTGCAAAGACTGTAACATCGTGTTTGACAAGTAGGCTCCCCTAAAGGGCAGAGTCTCATTAGCCACATAATAGGTCACAGAATCACATTCGAGTTAGACAAACCAGATCAAAAAGTTTTAATCAGAAGGTCCATAAATAACATAACTGTACACATACGTGTCCCTCCATACATTATTTCTCAATTATTATTATTCAGAGGCTAAGGTTAAAAAAAATCAAGTATAAAACATAGTATTTGTCCTTTGTACATCCTTACAACAGATAACTATTATCACAAACCTGAGCATTTGGTCGCACAGGCAGAAGAGTTGGAGTATACATTGGAAGCGCTGTGCTAAAATATGCAAATAAAAGGTTTTGCAGCGTTTTTCTTGTTATCCTCCCAATGGCCATCAAGGGAATCGGAAGGCGAGCTGCCTTACTGGCCGTTAGCTAAATGACTGATCAACAGCCCTCCAGCTCCCCTGCTAACACACCCAAAGAGCCCTCGTCTGAACACTCCACTAGATTCATCCTGCTGGCTCCGCACCATGGCTGCTTGCAAGTACGCTTCATCCTTTACCATTTGCTGTTAAGTGAGATGCGGCTCGGTTCTTTTACACCTCCGTGTTTTAAACAAAAGCACAAAAAAAAAAAAAAGAGCGTTCTTGACTCGCGCCGCATGGCTCAGCGCACCGCCGGCTGCATCTTTGGCTCTACTGGGCTGTGTCGGATCCGAGTGCGGCTCCAGTCGCCCCCTCACAGTCCCGCGGCTCAATGTGCGACATCACAAGCTGAAGACTTCTGATCATTACTTATTCACAGACAGCAGCAGGTTAATCTGGGAAAAGAAAAAAGGCTTGTTTGTGTAGCCTATTTAAAGGCGGCTGCGAGTCAACCTGCTCTCAGCACAAATGAGAGTTGCAGTTGCATTATTAAACACGTCTGGTGCGGGTTGCGGGTTCTCTCCGGTTCACAGTGGTGCGTACCTGCTCCATAGACGGACAGGCAATGATTTGGAGGTCCTCCCCGCTGTATTCCTCTTGTAGCAAAGTGTGCAGCTTTTGGAATACCTGCTGGATATTATTCTGTACACAAAAAATACATCACAAAAACATGAAACGTTCATACAGACAAATGTATTAAGATGTCCGAATATCAAACCTATAAGAATTTTATGTGTGGTACAGTATAGGGATGAAGACTCCCGCACTGATATGAGCACGTATTGGCCGCTCATTCTATTTTTTTTTTTCCAGTATACTGCCACTCAACCAAATGTACATGTATAAAATAATATTCAACAAAAGAACATCATGTTTTGCAAGATGTTGATCAGTGGCGGTTTGAAGACGATTGTGAGAACGACCTCGGAGAATTTTTAAGGGGAATGAGGAATTTTGCTTAAATTGATGACAGTAATAAGATTGAAGGAAAAAAAGATGCACAATGAGATGAGAATGTTTTGTCCTGATCTAACCTCGTCTCCCGTGTCCGGTATCATTCAAAAAAGGGAAAAAAAAAAAGTTCATTCAAAAAAGACAGGAAACATGTACCTACTACCCGGAACAGACCATCTTTTAACCATCAATGATCAAATCAGAGTTGCCCAAACCTTTCATCCGCCCATTCCCATTGGAACGAAAAATAACTTAAAAATAAAACCTTACCGAATAACATGATAAAAATGCAATTGCTTTAGGGTGCTTTTATTTTTAGATTGGCTCTCAGAATGGATGGTGAGTGTGAGACTGCTTGCGTCTTGTGCGTGACTGCTCGCTTGACGTCTTCAATATTTTTCTCGATCAAATCTTTATAGTCATTACATATTTCCTAACAAATCAACGCAGTGGAATCCTGAAATCATATTTAATAATTACCGTAACTCATTAAGTACCGTAATTTCCGCACTACAAGGCGCACCGGATTATAAGGCGCACCCTCAATTAATGACACATTATAAAACTTTTTCCATATATAAGGCGCACCGGATTAGAAGGCGCACCCTCAATTAATGATATATTTTAAAACTTTTTCTATCACAATATAGTAATATGCAAAGTAATAACAATAATAACTCAAACATTAACTCTAAACTCTCAATAGCATAATAACTCAATGTCAATATTACCAACGTTGTTCAACTGTAAACACACAAATGAAACAGGTCAAGCTTACTTTATCAGTTCATTAAGGCGCACCTGATTATAAGGCGCACCATCAGCTTTTTTTTTTTTTTTAAGTAAAAGGCTTTTAGGTGCGCCTTATAGTGCGGAAAATACGGTAATTATGGATGTTAAAAAGCCTGCTAGTTAATTACACCATCATTGTATGCTACCGGGCAATTCTTCGGCGTTAGCGGCTGGCATCTAGCGCTAATGCGATTCGGACCACAGTGTCTCACAGCCCAAAATCTCATCTCACTCATCTTATCATCGAGGATAATATCAATCAAAACTACCAGCAGCAGTGATAGAGAGCCAATTTTAATATCCTCGTCACAACGGGTCATGCAAAATGAAAAGCTTAGGTATTATATTTTTATTTCTTGTTTTTCAGTGATATGGACATACCCTACTTTGTAATTCACTCTCCACCTTTACAGCAGATTAGCCTTAATTTGAAGCCTTTTATTAACTATATGGTCAATGTGTACAATTTTTCACTTAAAATTGAAAAATAAACAAGGTTCTATTAATCTTTTTTTTTTTTTTGCTGAGCCAAAAAATGATCCAATCTGTGACTCAAATCTGTGTTCTGATCCGAACCGTAAGTTTTTTGATCCATTGCACCCCTACCCCCTCCTGACCTTTAAACGTAAGTTACCTAAGTTACATCAGGGCCTGTATAATTATAAAAGAATATGCTCCCATTAATCATATTATGACTCCGGCAGTGAACTATACACCTGAAGAGCAAGGCTCCATCTTTGCCAAACTCATTAGCGGCTCCTTTCACGACAGTATTTACAGCAGTGCGACTAATGTGATTAACTGAAATATGCTAATGTTCCGCCGCGAATGAGTTCAAGCCGACTCTATCTCCGAATATAACATTCTTTTAAATGGCGGATGATTAAAGTTAAAAAGGGAGCGCCTGCTGTTTTGAGGCACGCACCCGCACAGGCTTGAAAAGGATGAACTCTGTGTCTCTGTTGGCCAAGTACAAGGACATGCTCTGCAGCGTGCTCGGCAGCTTGTTCTTCATCACCCGGTAGGTTGCCATCACTAGATCGTTGATCTTTGCTGAAAGGAGAGGGGAAATAAAATAAGGAAGAAAATACAGAGGTAGCCCGGAGGCTGCTCGGCGCAGGTTGAGACAAGGCGCGGCGAGATGCCGGTGGCCTTTCCCCGAGCCCGTGAACCTACCGGGCTGAGCCCACGGCTGCTTCGACAGCGTGTAGGCGGGGCCGCCCTGGATGGCCGTGTTTTTTAGCGCGGCTACCTGTGTCCATAGTAAACAATTGTTAGTGACAGCCGTGGAAAGAAGAACAATAGCGCAAATCGCCTGCACCGAGTCAAATGGATTATCTCCACAACAGAGGCTATTTTGTTAGCTTGACAATTGAACAATTGGTGCTGTTTGTAAAAACAGAGGACAATGGAAATTAGTTGGGCAGGGGAAAGAAAAGGTGGGCTGCAAATGATTTGGGGAGCATTGTGTTTAAAGAAAACAACGGGGGAACATCACCAGGACACATCTGTGCTGAAGGGAAGAAATTTGTCTGCAGCGGAGTCAGATAGGTGTCAGTCCAAATGGATTGCAATAAAGTTAAAAGCTGAGAGCTGAAGGTCAGGACGTGCCGTCTCCGCCTGGGGCCACGTCTGGCGGTTACCTTGGTGAGAAACTCCTCAAGGTTCCCCGTGAAGATCTGAGTCTGCTGCTGAATGAACTGCTCGCAGCTGAACTTCAGGTGTCGGTCCACATCCTTCTTGGAGTCGATGTAGTGCTCCTTTATCTCAGGGGTTCCCTGCGGAGCATAGAAAGTGATGCTTTCAAGCACGGACTCCCTTAGGAGACAGTCAATGGCATGTTGAATTAAAGGAAGGACAAAAGGGGGATATAAATAAAAACCTCCAACAGGAATTCGAGAATGGCGTTGTGACTGTTAAGCCGGAAGAATTTGGGAACAGCCTTCGGGTTCAGGATTTTGAAGGCAGCATCTTGACAAAGAGCAGAGATGGGAAAATAAATAAATAAATCGGGATGCAGCATCGGAGTGCCCTCTAGTGGCCAAAACCAAATATGACCTTGAATGAAGGTGGTGGGAGGGGCAAACGTGCCCCCATAGAAGCAGCAGTTAGCGTACATTAAGGTGTTGGATGACACTGTAATTTTCGAATTAATTGTTGCCACCGGTGCATGTGATAGGCACAAGTTGCTTAATGAGCATAGGAATGTAATGACGGGCTTTATGGAGCTGAACACCAACGTTTAATTATCTTACCTCGCGTTTTCTTCAGGTCCAGCGAGATCTCCTTGATGGCAAAATCGGTGTGAAATGGAGCAATCTGTTCACGCATGATCAGCAGGTGCTTGATCAGGAAAAGCTGCCCGTCTATTTGTGTCTGCGGGAGATGAGACAGAGAGACAGAGACAGAGAGACAGAGAGAGAGAGAGAAAAAGAGAGAGGGAGAAAGAGCACAGTCGTGAAAAATGCCAAACATAAAAAGCATCGTCTGACTTTCCAGGCAGGCGAGAACATGGAGAGCCCAAGCAGGCTCGGTGATAAGGAAATTCGGCTAATTAATAACTTCTGCATAACCAGAGCTGGAAAGGGATAAGATTCTGCGGGGAGGGAGGGGGGACATCTGAGGCCATTTATTGCTCAGCTCGTTATTAAAGATTGGGGGGTGAAAATAAGAGGCGCGGGGAGGACACTCGTCATCCGAAATTGATGTTGCCGCATTAATCCTAAATGGTAGGTTGAAACGGGCCAGTCAGCGTAGATATTAACAGCAAATTTGAAGGTGAGAGCGGCCCATAAATAAGAGGACGCTTGGCTGAACAGTCTGCGGAGCATAATAACGCCGCCATTACAATAAACTTTAAATGACATCCCAGCTGCTTTAGTTAAGTACCCCATTGCCGCAGGAAGTTCTAATGAAATAGAATTAGGAAGGGGGGGCGGCATCCAAAAAACAGGCGCTGTTTTTATACTAATACAAAAATGGCTGGGAAAGTACAAAACTTCTCTTGAGCGAATGAATGTGCCAAACCTTGTTCTTAAGGATGCTATCGGAGGCACTCAGCAGGGACTGGATGCAGGCAGATAAGGCTTCTTGAGATAAACCCTGGAAGACGGCTCTCTGGAAAAGGCAATATAATGGGGATGGGAATTAGGAAGAAAAAACAAAAGATCTGGGGATATCCTATCCACAGATGCTCATGGCTCATCATTTCCCAGAGAAAGCCTGGAGGCGGAAAGCAGTACAACTCCCAGCATTATAAATGTCTGATATATATTAAAAAAAATAAATAATCGTAATAAATGCACTAAAAAAAAGCCCGATTTTCCCTCAATCAAAGCCTTTTTTAAATCTAGGTGTTTTGAAGTATTCTTGCAATCCACTGTGGGTGCATTCTAATGTACAGTAAATCATCATTATATCTTATAATATTTATGAATTGCCTCGGCTTGAAAATTGCCTTTGTAATGGTAATATCTGGAGTCCTATTAATTCTTGGCCAAATTAGCAAGACAATTAAATTGGCCAATTACAGCCCTTCAACCATCCGATATTTGCCGATTACTCAAACTTTTTACTCGTATGTACTCTAACCCAAGTTGAACGGGTGACATTATTTATTACACATAAATTTATAGGATATCGTTAAATGTATCTCATGAAATTCTGTGGTCACTCAAAACAAAGAAACTCCGTATTTTTTTTTTCAGCAATGATGAGGTGAGCAATGCAAGAAAGTTGTGCAAGGAATCTGAGCTGGATGTTACGACTTTACACACAACCTAAAATAAAAATTTGTTAAACACAAACATTGAGCAATATAAATAAAAAAAAATTGTGTTAAATGAGAAAAATATAATTTTATCGATTTTAATTTTTGGGACCATAAATCTGCAATCTGTATTCCCACCCTAACCAAAAAAACATGGTCAGGCATAAGTAAAATCATAGACTTCATGTTCAAATACTTTGTGTATTCTGTGTATGCACATCAAGGGGCCTGATTTACTTTACAGTTAGCAAAATGCACTAACGTGGTCAAACTCGATTGCACAAAAAAATTACAACCCAGGATTGTATCCACGGCACAGACAAATTTATTGCTGAGTTGATTAGCGCCTTCTGGGACGATGATATGCGAACTGATTGACAGCAATATGTGTGACAGATATTTTAAATACTGCATCAAGGCAGCAGTTAAGCAGGACGCACAGCAGTGCTACAAAATGAGAGGTGGCATGGAGAACTTTATTCCTCATGTAAACATCTTTAAAATGTCAGAAGCAAAAACTTTAAATGTGCATGGAAATGTATTTATTATTTAGCAACACCATTTTGTATATTCTGGAAGAATGATTTAAGGCAGAGGTTTGATTAGCAGGAGGCTAATAAATTATTAATTATCATTTGAATAGTATTGCTTGCTCAGATCTCTTCAAATATTGAATAATACAAATGACAAATAAACATTTTTTCTGCAGATATTGTATCAATGTCAGTCTCAGCCAGTACTCTAGGCTGCTATACTGTTATTGTAGCAAAAATGACTAAGTTGTATGAGGATACCTCTATCAAGTACCACTAGTCTCACGCCTTAAGATTCATTGATTAAGGCTGCCAGTCACAAGAAGGAGTCATGCCGCATTCCCCAATGACAAACACCTTTCAAACGTATTTCAGCACACAATAAGAAACTGGTGCTGGCCTCATCGAGAGCAGTTTTTCAGGCAAACCATTCTAAGTTTATGATACAACATTATGTAAGATGAACAGTTGAACTCAACTCTGGATAGGTTTAATCAACCAAAACATGGGTGGCTGATCTGGATGATCAGTGTAAATCAGGCCCACAGGGGCAAGAGAACACAAGGAACCAAAAGATAAGACAGCAATGTTATTTTAGAAGCTCAAAGATCTATTGAGACATCTGCCAGGCCTTCCAGGAAATGGAGAGCATTTCTTCGATTGTGCCCACAGGGTACTCACGTCTATACATCTGTACAGCTTGGACAGGCAGACCAGCGTCCGTCTAACCGTGGGGTACCACATGCCGTGCAAATCAGCAGGAGAAACAGAAGCCTGCAGACGGGACGCCTCTGGTTTTCCTGATGTAAAAGTGGAAAAAGGTCAGACGTGTGACGACAACGCCAAGTGTTGAATCAATGCATCAACGCAAACCGGCGTTAGAGTTTCTTCTCTCGTCTGAATCCTCCAGCTGGACGTCGGAAAAGACGTTCGCTTGGGATGTTTGCTTCATCTGCTCTTCCTTCAAACTCTGAGCGATTCTCTGGTGAAAAGGACAGGACACAAAGGAGTGACAGGATGCTAAATACTTAAGAAGCATAGAGTGTTCCGAGCACAATTTACAACCCGAGAGTGATTGCTTCTTGTCTGGCCTCACCTCCATCATCTCTAGTTTTTCGGGATAGGCCAGATCCCCCGGGGCAGGCTTGTAGCCCGTGATGTCCGTCTGGATGTAAATATGCGTCCTGTAGACGAGTCGCTCCTGCACATCCTCTAGCATCTGCTTGACCACAGCGTCAAAGGCGCCCAGCTGGCCAGCTATTACAGAACACAATGCAGGTGCGGCTCAAATTACAATCTCAAAAGAAACCTCATTTGCTTTAGCGGTTGGATTTAAAAAGTAAAAAACAAATATTATATGGACTCACTACACACAAAGTGAAAGCATTAATGATTTGTTCTAATTTTGATTATGGTAGATTATAGCTAGAGCGGCTTGATGGTGCAGCGCAACGCGCCAGCCTCGCAGTTCAGGGACTCGAGTTCAAGATAAACTTCCACCCACCGTTGTGGTGAACGTGGTCTTCCAGCATTTCGGTCTTCAGGATGCCACAGAGCTCCGACAGAGTTTCCAAATGGATCACATGGATGATTAGAGGGCGCAAAACGTCGTATAAAGACAAACACAGCTTCTCCAGCAGCTCACTGTCAAATATTAAAACACCACTTTACATTAAGTCTGAATTCATACTCAGAGCCACAGTATTAAAAGAAATTTGAATCACGTCCCTGTTTTTTTTAAAATACCGCTTCTATAGTCAACAAAGTATGTTGCGTATTTTCCCCTTCTGTGACAGCTTCACAAAAGGACATGACCATGTATAATGCTTAATAACACTACAACACTAAAATCTATTGCAGCAACGTGTTCAAACCAATTAAAGAATGTATTTTATAGCACATTAGCACAGCAGAGTAAAGATGCAAACAATGCAGAAAAAAAAATCTAAAACTCCACTTAGTCTAGGAACAAAATAGAGATTGCAATGGTACATGGTTGATCAGTGAATCACTTTTACACAATGCAACATTAGCGAAGAAAGACTTGAGTGCTCAATGTCACTTCTAAGCAGTAGCTTCACATTAAGTCACAAATTTGAGAAAACTACCATTTCGGAAAAGAAACTAGTCTATTGCTGAAATTAACAATTTAAAACAGATAATGTTACACAATCTATCTTCTGGAGTTCCTGAATAAAGTACCTCTAGAGATTTATTATAAACGTAGTTTCAAAGTTTAATTAATCAGTGATGGGTGGCAGAGCACTCTGCTTTAAGTCTTTCTTTTTCAGTCCTCAAAAGCTTTTTGCTAGTTAGAGGATGTCTAAAAAATATTAAGGCGGTATATAATTGAAAAAAGGATGAGAACCACTGCTTTGGCCATTATAAGTCACTATTTCATTGTCATTTTCCAAATTTCAAAATGTCTACAATGGAGGCATTATTTATATTTTTCTAGTCCCCAGTTTCATGTTTATGATTTCTACCATTTACAGCAGGCTAACTGTTGTTGCAACAGCATCCCAAGAATGAGTAGTCTGTTTATAATATCACCTAATCATAATGTCTTTCAACGTGAGAGAATGTGTGGTAATTCAGGTGCCAACTGAATATAAGATGGGGATCTTTGTGGTAGCCCAGCATTTATGTGCGGTATACAAAATATGGCATTCTTTTTCACTCAACTACACAACTGCAATCATTTTATTGTTTGGTGTAAAACTATGCTATTGCTTAATTTGGCATTACCTTTGTACCTAAGGATGATTATGGCATTTTATGACCTTTAAAAATTAATTTAAAAAAAAAAAAAAAAAAGCTGTCTTCTCAAGATGATATTGATCAGCACAAAATGACTTGATTGACCCTGATCTCTGATCTGGACATCTCTAATTCCATTGTATTTTAAAGCAGAATAAAATGTGTGGCAAGAAACAAAGATAAAAGGGTGGCTCTTCTCACTCTAGTTTTGGTGTAGGCTTGGAGAAGAACTCATTGTAAAGCTGATGCTCATCCTGGCACACATGAACCATGAACGCACAGCCACTGCGGACCTGCAAAAAAAAAAAAAAAAAAGGTCCATTTGAGACACACAGCAACATTCGCGATGACACAAATGTCAACAGGTCGAAGCCATTCATCATGCGCGCCAATTCATCGAGACGGCGGGAAATATGCTAGGGTCTAAGCCTCGTTGCTTTCTCGTCTGATGTGAAATGTCATGCGACTGCTTTTAGGAAGGGCAGCTGTGCTTTGAGCTGGGTGGCCTCACCAGGGCACAGTGGTCTTTGCTGTTCTGCTGGGACAAATCTGTGATGGTGGAAGTAATGCTAGGAGTGAGGAGCTGCTCTCTCTGGTCCAGGTAACACTGGTGGATTTCATCCAACAAGTGATGGTATCTGTGGGAAGAAGTGGAACGTTTAGGGTCACATGGTCACGTGTGAATCTACATTTAAATATGAACAGCACTCACTCTGGAATCTTGGCCGCCCGCTGTTCTATCTGTTCTATCAGCGACTGGAAGCAAAATAATTGACAGTTCTGGCCAATGCTAATATGTAATTACCTAAAAAAAAACGAAAAAAGAAAACTTACTCGAACTTTGGGCGCAGCTGCTCTAAATCTGACATAGTAAAGTGTGAAGGCATTGTCGGCGTTTGGCAAACCCATTGGATCCTGGACAACAAGCAGAGAAATTATTTTATACATTGGAACAAAATTAACATATAAACACACTTGACTGACTCTTACCCTTTTTGTTAAAGCGCTTGAGAGGTTCTGCATTGTGTTTACAATATGGACCTTCATGAAGTGCATGGCTTTGGAGAGACACTGTTTAAACTTGGCCATGTAAACAGGGTAGTCTTTAAAATTAGGCTAAAAACAACAACAAAAAACACCCAGAGGCCCAGATGGGTAAGTCAACTTCATTACAAACACATGCAATCGATATGGACTATGTCTTATTTCTAGGAGGAATTTGTGCTTGTCACCTATTATCTGAATCTTTTTTTTTAATGATGAGATGCGAACAAAAGTTATAAAGCGCTTACATGGGAAGAAACATAATCAATGCAGTCATCTAGTTTGGAAAGCATCGGTATAAAGCCTTCATTATTTACAGACAGAGTGGGTGAGTTCAGTTTCTGGGGGAAAAAAAAGAAAAGAAAATTAAGCATCAGGCTTCACTGACACAAACCTATTTGAAAAATAATCATATTTCAAAAAGAAAAAAAGAAAAACAAAGCCAACCGCATTTATGTGCTCCAGCTCATTAAAGTATGAGAGTTTCTGCTGTATGTTCTCCGCAAGGTCAACAAGCTCTGCCTGCATGGAATACAAAACAAAATATTTGAACCTCAAGTAGGCAGAGAAGTCAAGTATTGTAGAAAAAAAAAGACATTATTGTCCTTATTTCCACACTTTATATTACATAACGAATTGTTGGTTAATCTGCTTACTTGTTCTTTTAAAAGCTGTTCACAAGCCTCGTGTAAGGTGCCGGTCTTGTTGGACACAAACAGGTACTGTTTCTGCAGTGAATCCAGCTGCTCTAGGGCAGCATTGACATCTTTCAGAATGGCATCGCATTGCTCCTGGTAAAGGTACAGATCGTCTCGCGTTTGCCTGCAAATTTTTCCAAAAGACGTTCACAAAGGAAATCACAATATGTGTCTTTCTTACATCTATTAACCCATCCGTTTCGAGAGCGTTTGGTGGGCCACAAATGAGCTGGAGATGATCTCAGCGGACTATGGGAAGGATTATGGGTACTGGAATTGGAAGGCGGGGTGGCGGTGTGCCCCAAAATGTTGTCAAATTTTAACATTGAGATACCACAAGTATGTTGTGTTAACAAAACCTCTTTTTAATATGAAATAAAACTGTGGCTATCTAATATTTTGGTATTCAGAAAGCCAACTGAAAAATCTAACAGATAATTAAACATTCAGTAAAATTAAAAATATACTTTACATTTTCAGAACACAGATTTACGAAAAACAAAACCTCCTATCTGCAAATTATGTAAGAAAAGGTAAAAATATTTGGCGCTGTGTCAAGCAGTCAAGAGCAAAAATGACAAGCAAAATGGACAACTAGCGGATCTCAAATGAAGGTTCTGGGATACATGAACATTTAAATTATATTAAAAAGTACCATCCATGCAAATCCTTCAAAAATTATGAGTAAATTCTGTAAAACATATTATACCCCTAAAAAGAATGTCATATCCGCTATGCATAAACATAAACAACCGACATGGTCTATTTTATAATGCTTGGAGGATTGGGTTAAGCTTGGATTTGATTCCAATTCATTCATTCACTTCATAACATTTCATTTAGCCCATCTCCAGGACCAGATCCTTCTTCCCTATATCACGAGATGTATTACTGTACATCAATGCACTCAATTTTCTTGATTGAATAGTTCAATGACTGGGCCCACATATGATCTAGATGAAAAATCAGGTTAGATGCATGTGATGTTACAATGAGCAATTTTATCATCTACTATTCCTGAAAATAAAACAATCACCTGCAAGTAATCGCTGCAATACTAATTACAAAAAAAGACAGGCGTTTTCCCACTCGTCTTAAACTGTCAACAAGTTCAACACAAACATCACTACCAGAGTAAATATCCAACCATGACAATAAACATACATGTGCAGTTAAAAGTCTATTCCTCCAAACAATATTACCAATACACGATCGCATGATTGGACACGCCCAACCAAGCAGTGTGCATAGTATTAAAGCATTAAATATTGACACACCTGTACTTTGCACTCTCGTCCTGATCCATGTTCTCTTGTAACTTGGCAAAAAAGGCAAAAAACTGCAACACAAACAGGAGCATGTTGTGATACTCCCTTTGCATGCGTGCAGTGGCATTTAAAATGCTTTTAGGTCACCTGCTGTGCAGTTTCGATCCGATCATTGTCCATTTGGAGCATCTGGAAGCCTTTGAGGAGAACATCCTCTGTTGATTCGGGCACGGTGGCGGTGAAAGGAGACTCAAGAGCTCGAGATGAAAGGCTACCCAAGTCCTCGATGGGTAACTATACAGCCGAAGCACATGCTCATATTATGATTATTTTCTAAAAACTCGTGTTTACAGGGAAAATGCAACATCTCATTGATTACATGACTATAAAAGTGAGTTTGGTACACCTGAGAGTCCTGAGAAAGTCAGCTAGCATCGATGCTAGCGACCTAGCAAAATAGCTCACCTCGGAGGGGATAGCGAGCGTCTCGGCGGCGGCTCGGATCTCCAGCACTGAGTCCGTCTGCGTGGCCGTGAGAGGGGCAATGGAATCCGGGCGCCGGTCCCATAGCGACAGCTTCTCCCGTGTCTCTTTATCTGTCAAGTCGAGCAGGGACTGCTGCTCAGTGAACGCCATCGTCACTCGACAGTTTAAACGTCAGCAAGAGACAGGATCATACTTCCTGTTCCGGGATGCTAGTGGGCGGGACTTTATGAAGTAATGATGCGTGAGCAAAGAAAGTATTCGTTTCGTCTTTCATAAAATGTTAATTTTTTAAGTAATATATATTAAATTTGAAAATTATATCTGTACATTTAAATAAGATCAAGCCTTTCAAAAAATATTTTACAGTGTCTAATTTAAATTATAGTCACACGTATGCTACACATGCAAAGGCTATGTTTCCGATTCCATGACTACACATGGATTTTTAAATTTTTATGCGACATAGTTTATTCATCAGTCAAGAAAACAAATTTTCGAACACCACTCGAGCCCCTTTAATGACGTCACACAACGTGTATCCTTGTAACTATGATAATGTTAGATAATGCTGGTGGGCCTTTCATTATCGATGTTGAGCAAATAAATTGCAGCAGTAACATCGGATTGTTGTAAAATATGAGCATTTTACCTGAATTCGAAATCTGCCTTTTTCAAAGTAAATTTTTCATTTAGGATTGACAGTAGTAGTAGTCCAGCAGTGTATACTATACAGCGCTAGATCGCGGTTCACTTATTGCGAGTTCAGTCAGCACATCAAAGCTGTTTTTGTTGAACATTTGATTCCAGTTTACTTACCAGAAATGCACGTCTCTGCAAATGTAAACATCTATGAATTGAATGTTGCCCTTAACAGTATTGAAAATGGATGGGTTGAGGTCAGTGTTGTATGGTTTACTTATTATATTTGGGTGTAACCCAGCTCAACTATTAGGAAATTTTGAAAGTCATCGAAAGAATTCCACATATTTTTGGGCTTGGGTGGAGTTGCACTGGACAAATAATGCGGAGGATGTGACATGAATGAAATATGAAAACACACACACCACACATACACACATTCAATCTTTTTTTTTTTTTTGCTGTTCATAATTGAAGCATGTGAGTTTATAATAAAGTCCCACCTAACCGATTTCTATCTAGAGTATTTAGTCTTGCCTTTAACTGATTGTTTTTCTCACTACAAAACCGAGGACAAAAGAAAAAAAAACTGACAGAAACAAATGAATAAGTGGAGCCTTGAAGCATATTTTTATGGATAATTTTCTGCTGTTTTTTCTGTGTGCAAACAATTTCATTTTGAAGGCGCATCACATTGTTATACGGCAGCTTGCCAACAGAGAATGTGAATACAAAATGAGATGAGAAAGAAGGGGAAGAAAAGAAACAATATTAGCAGGAAGATTATTTCTTCTTTTTTTACACATAAAAATGCTTTGCTGTTGTGTTAAAAGGCGTAATTTTGTCTGCTTTGTTAGTGCCTTCATTGACAAATTAATTAAATGTGGGCGGAAGTTAATCACACAAGTTCTTCTATAAGGGCTTTGAAAATATGAATAGTCTTTCATAATTTATCGATAATGGCCTGCAGCATCTGTTGATGGGTCTGTGAGTATGCTGGGGTGCCACCTTGTGAGAGCCGTCTGGGGGTCTCGTGGGGAGGTCACGTGGAGTTCAGTGTGTTTATCCGCTTTGTTGGAAAGGAGCCACTGCAGAGTTCAAGCCGTGTTACACCAGCACAAAAATAAACGTCAGAGCACATCACGTCAACTTGCACACACACCCGCGTGCACACATAATTTTCTATTTTTGTTCCCTCCCCCATTTTCGGCCGCAACGTGATGAATGTTTGTCCAAGCTTTAACCAGGGATTATATCTCAATTAGTGCAAAAAGGCCTACAAAGCGATCATATTAATGAGTGCACCTTACTCGCGCTAAGAACAAAAAGCATCAAAGGATTAACACTGCACTGTTGCTGCTTTTTCTTTGGCTTTTATTACTCACACAAAAATGAGGAGTATCAATGAGAACAAAGGAGAAAGGAAAAAAAAATGAAATAAGTCGACGGGCATTGAAATGTTATTAACCCTCATGCAGTATTTTGATCATTTTTGGGTCATTTTCTTCCACATCATTCTGGTAGTATTTTATCCAAGAAATGGCACTCTCCTAACAAGTAGTAATGCCACTTTGAACGATGACATGTTGTCACCATCTGGGTGAAATTTCAGCTCCTCTGTACCTTCTTTCAGTGCTTTCCCTTTGAAATGCCTTTAATGTAAAGATTGAAGGATTGGACAAAATCCGCCTCAAGTGATATAACTTTGAGTGCCCGCCACTGAAAAATGTACTTTGTATTAAGATTTAAATCGCACTAATAGTGTCAGTTTTTATCCAAAAGCAGGTTTATTGGAATAATTCCGAAAAATTGACAGGATCTTATCGTAGAAAAAAATATACAATTCAAATGCAATTTAAATTCAGGATGAGAAAAATACCTCTGTACAAGTCACTTGGAAATGCATTTTATTGTCATATTTTCCTTCTCAAAGTGCTAAAAAAGTTTGCACATATACAGTATTAAAATATACATTTATTATACAGCCCTCAAAGAAAATTTAGAATAATGACGCATAACAATTCCCGCCAAAAATAGTTTTACATCACATGGATAAAAATGCACAAATTAAATTTAAGTAAGTAAGTAAATAAAAAAAAAAGCAGCCTATTTAAAATACTTTAGCAATTTCAAACAGTAGGTATCCCCTTTTGAAACGATCCAGCAGAATAATGTGCAAAGTAAAACGCTTGGGATTTTAGAAACACAAATTGTTATTTAAACTCATTAAACGGTTGGTTGAGGAATAAAAAAAACAGTTATTTATTGTGCCTATAAAAAAGTCCGCACAAAAATGCTGCGCTTCAGTTGCTGGACTCGTTCCCCTCGAGGTGATCTGGGATGGGCAGTCCGGTGAGGATGGTGACACATCGGTTCCACACGTTGAACACGGGGCAGACGGGCTGCGCGAAGGCTATGTCGAACGTGTGCAAGTGTTGTGAGCCCACAGCGTCGTAGAAGGACAGGAAGCCGGAGTCGTAGTCCAGCAGGACGCCCAGTCGGCGCAGGTGGGGCGAGGGCTCTAGGGGGGTCTCTTTGCCGTTGTGGCGGGCCAGCCAAGAGCTGTTACACCGAGAGAGCACCCAGGAGGCCGAGTTCTTGCCCACCCACTCGTGCTTGGGTGCCGACTTGTAGGCGATACCCACGGCAAACCTCCATGATGCAAGGGAGCGAAAAAAGATGGAAAGAATCACTATAGCTAGCATACTTCATTAAAAAATGTGTTTGCACAAAACTACAAATGGCTGCACATCTGTCAGTTTGTTTTTTTTTTGGTCTGTTTTGTTTTTTGTATAATTCTGCTCCCATCTGCTCCCTTTTTATCCTGTAACCTCCCAATCCTGTGATTCAAATAAAGTCGACTCCAATCCTGTGGGATTTATTCCGCCAAAAGTGTCAGCCTCTGGTAGAGACTAAGGCTACATTCAGACATGCTCGATGCTCAATTCTTATGAGGTTGCGCTATGTGACTTGTACTATATATGATCTGTGTGTAAAGTAATAAATGGCCCCAAACTGTCCATGAAGTCACTCCTGGGGCATGCTTCACCCTTGTGCAGTATTTTGACCAGTTCTGGGTCATTTTCTCCCACATCATTACACCTAAGGACAATTTAGTACGTCCGGTTCACCTGCCGTGCATGTTTGTGGAATGTGGGAGGAAGCCGGTGTGCCTGGAGAGAACCCACGCAGGACGAACATGCAAACTCCACACAGTAAAGCCGGAGTGAGGTGGATTTGAACTTAATATATATATATATATATATATATATATATATATATATATATATATATATATATATATATATGATTTTTCAAGAAAAGGAAGTTGAGCGTATTCACCACGTGCTTCCTCCAATGAGAGTTTCCCAGTAATGACGGCCGCTGTCGATGTAAACGTTCCCGGTGACGCCGTAGCTGCTGTTGCTGCTGAAGCGATCCTGACTGTGACTCTTTTTGGACGACGTCTCGTCTCTCTCCACCGTCAGGTTGTCGTGGGACACCCGCAACTTCCGGTGAGCGGACTTTGGATCCAATTTGAAGGGTTGACCTTGGACATAAAGAAAAATGAGACATTGCTCTACATTGTGGGGAAAAGAGGGAAAGTGACTTACTGTTAGTCTTGAGCTTCCCGGGTTCGCTACTACGGTTTCCAGCCTGGTTGATGGCTTTAACGATGAAGATGTACTTGGTGCCACATTGGAGCCCGTGCACCGTGTAGTGGTTTTGCTTGATGTTTGGCACGATCATCCAGCTGTCGGCAGAATTGCATAAACCTGCAGAAAAGAAAGCCAGAATCCGCTTTTGGTAACGCAATTGACACGACATATTTCCTATTCATATCTGGAGACAATCAGCAAAACTCACTGACGACATTGGCGTGGCTGGTGAAGATGGCGTACTGGAGTTCATAGGACACCACGGTGAACTCGTCATCTGACGTCCAGTGAACCGTGATGGTGTCGTACGAAGCCGTGCATAATTCCTCACGGATTACCGGCGGATTTGGCGCTGCAAGCAAGGAAGAAAACAACAAAAAACAACAAATGTTGTTCGGAGATTATCATCAAAGGCTTCACTCGAGCGGGTGTAAAAATAGCAAACAAAAAACAATTTGTCGCAGGGATTAGTGGGCGCTTATTAGCATCAGGTCTTTGTGATTCTTTTAACGCCTAACAAGTGTAATTCAGATGCTGTCACAATCCCACTAGCTAAATTCACACAAAAACATCTTGTTTTTGTTAGTTTTTGCACATATGACCTTTTGATGTTGTTTCGACACTTGGTAAAGTGATTTTGTATGGATTTTAGGGTACAAGGTTGTAAACAAGTGTAATACATTCCTCATAACTTTTTGTTGCATGTTGTCAACATCATTGTTCATTTTTTTTCTTCCTCAATTTGGATAAAAATGTAACTGACCAACTGCACATAGATTTGAAACACATGCACACACATGAACACACACTGAACTATATGCCACAGGGCTCAAATCATGAGAAAAAAGTTGTGGCTTATACTCCAAAATGTACACTATGTTTTAAAAGAAATGGCAAGAATTTTACAAAAAATTAAGAAGACCACCTTTGATCTGAAGCTAATACATCCATGATATAAACACCCAAAATGCTAAGACAGTCCACAACAATTTATGCAAACTCCAATTATTGTCATCAAGCCAAGCAAAATTAACATGATTCCGCATAAAAGCAAACTGGATTAAAAACACTCACCTGTGAGATAATCCAAGCTCTCTAATATTTTTTTCTCCCTTGTGAAATCTAGAGCAAAAGTATCAAAGGTGTCGTTCAGGTTAATTTCTGGTAGCAAGATCTGAGAGGACGCCGTTGCCATGGAGACTCTGTAACAGGTGAAGGAATGCATAATCAGGCACTGACATTTTCTTCAACTTTTTTAAAGAGATGCTTTGAGCATACGCTGACCTCTCACAGATGCTTTTGGCCGACTGAAGGAAACGTGAGGGGTCCGTCTCCTTCAGGGTGTGGTCGGCCTGGGCTATGAGTGAGGCGGACCTCTCCACGCACTGCTTGCAGCTGCTGATTTGCTGCGCCAGCTTCCTTAGGCGCACTGTCTGAACGAGGCCAAAGGGAATCCATTGGTGAAGAAAATGGTCAAAAATGTGCCAAATGAGGGTCACTCACTAACAATAAAAATTCAATAGCTCGCAAGTATCATTGGGCAGATGGTTCATGGACCTGACAGAGCATTTTAAGCCCTGATAACAACTTTCTAGTCATCACTTTTCACTTATGGTGAAACACACATGGTCGACCGCCACTGTCAAAGTTTTGGACAGTTTAGGAGCCAGTTCAATTTGTGATTAAATTAACCCAGAGCCATTCACAACTCTTAATAAATATCAATTAAGCGAACGTATTATTATACGTGTAATAATTATGATTATTTTACTATTATATGAATTGATAACTCATGAAGTTTAGGAGCTTTCGATGTTTGAACCCAGCATGTAACAAAGCAGCATTCCAACGAGAACAATGAGCCCCGTTGTTGAGTTCCAGCATCTCAGCGGCGAGGGTTATCAAGGTTATCGAGATATAAAAGGGGACAAACAGTACCTTTCCCTCTTTTATCTTGGTACCGATGATTTGCCTTCTCTGCTGTATGATATTGATCAAGAGGTCACACTCTTCCAGCAGCTTGTTTTCTTGCCTGGATGCATTTATCTAGACACAGGAGA